>NW_027362771.1:559748435-559830935 GCF_046119375.1 Phyllobates terribilis
TTTCTCTCTCTTTCTCTCTCTTTCTCTCTCTTTCTCTCTCTTTCTCTCTCTTTCTCTCTCTTCTCTCTTCTCTCTCTTTCTCTCTCTTTCTCTCTCTTTCTTCTTGTTCTCTGCCATTTCTGGATGAGGAAAGGGGGAGAATTGCTGGGAACCCCACCGATTGTGAGAACAGGGGTCCCGCGGCTCCATCACTGCCTGTAGACGTGCCGATCACACCTGCTCATTACTGATCCCACAGGAGTGAATGAAGCAGAGGTCACATATTGGGGACTTTGTGACCCCCGTTCTCAGGATCAGTGGGCGTTTGATTTGTAAGATAACCCAGTCATCTCTCGTATAAAGGGATTATCTATGGCAGTAAACATCACTCCAGTGGTCTCACAGCGCCCCCCCGATGGATTGCTATGGCCCCTGGAGGCCGACCAAACACCTTTTGGGTCTTTGGAGGTTCAATCTACTGTAGAACTATTTTATACAGTGGCTTGCGAAAGTATTCACCTGATTAGCATTTTTTTGTATTTTGCTACCTCACAACGTGAAATTTTCCTTTTTTTTTTTTTTTGAGGGAGGGTTTTGCATCCCCACAGCATGATGATGATGATGATGCTGCTGCTGCTGCTGCTGCTGCAACCACCATGCTACACTGTGGGGATAGTGTTCTTGGAGTGATGAGCTGTGTTGATTTGGTGGCCAAAAAGTTCAATCTTGGTCTCATCTGACCACAGCTCCTTCCTCTGTACATTTGGGGAGTCTCCACTTGTCTTTTGGCAAACTCAAAACGAGCCGCACAATTTTTGTGTGAAAGTAAAGACTATTTCTGGCAATTCTTCCATAAAGGCCACCTCTATAGGGTGTACGGCTTATTGTGGTCTTATGGACAGATACTCCAGTCTCTTCTTGGGTACTCTGCAGCTCCTTTAGGGTCACCTTTTGGTCTCTGTGCTGCCTCTCTGATTAATGCTCTCCTTGCCCGGGCTCAGAGTTTTGGGTGGGCGGCCCTCTCTTGGCAGGTTTGTTGTGGTACCATGTTCTTTCCATTTGATGATAATGGATTTGATGGTGCTCCGGGGGATCATCAGATATTGCGATATATTTTTTTTATAATTCAACCCTGACTTGAACTTCTCAACAACTTTGTCCCTGACTTGTTTGGAGGTCTCCTTGGTCTTCATGGTGGTGGTGTTGTTTGGAGGTCTCCTTGGTCTTCATGGTGATGGTGTTGTTTGGAGGTCTCCTTGGTCTTCATGGTGGTGGTGTTGTTTGGAGGTCTCCTTGGTCTTCATGGTGGTGGTGTTGTTTGGAGATCTCCTTGGTCTTCATGGTGGTGGTGTTGTTTGGAGATCTCCTTGGTCTTCATGGTGGTGGTGTTGTTTGGAGGTCTCCGTGGTCTTCATGGTGGTGGTGTTGTTTGGAGATCTCCTTGGTCTTCATGGTGGTGGTGTTGTTTGGAGTCTCCTTGGTCTTCATGGTGGTGGTGTTGTTTGGAGGTCTCCTTGGTCTTCATGGTGGTGGTTTTGTTTGGAGGTCTCCTTGGTCTTCATTGTGGTGGTGTTGTTTGGAGGTCTTATTGGTCTTCATGGTGGTGGTTTGTTTGGAGGTCTCCTTGGTCTTCATGGTGGTGGTGTTGTTTGGAGGTCTCCTTGGTCTTCATGGTGGTGGTGTTTGTTTTGGAGGTCTCCTTGGTCTTCATGGTGGTGGTGTTTGTTTGGAGGTCCCCTTGGTCTTCATGGTGGTGGTGTTGTTTGGAGGTCTCCTTGGTCTTCGTGGTGGTGTTGTTTGGAGGTCTCCGTGGTCTTCGTGGTGGTGGGTGTTTGGAGGTCTCCGTGGTCTTCATGGTGTTGTAGCCTCTGTGGCCTTTCAGAAAAGGTAAAGTGTATATACTGACAGACATGTGACCCTTAGATTGCACACAAGGGGACGTCCTGTCCCTAAGCATGTGACTTATGAAGGTGATTGCTTGCACCAGACATTTTAGGGACTTCCTAACAAAAGGGGTGAATACAGATGCACATGCCAATTTTTAGTTATTTGATCCCATACATTTTTAATTTATGCCTATATTTTTCTCACTTCACTAACTTAGACTATTTCGTGCTGATGCGTCACACACAAATCAGATAACAAAAATATTTAATCACAGGTTGTAATGTAACAAAATAGTTAAAAAAACAAACATGGGGGGTGAATACTTTCGCAAACCACAGTATAATGATTGTGACCTATCAAGTAAGAGCAGCACCTGACATTCCTATGGGTTTGGTTTGATAATGTTACAGGGTCTGAATTTTAGCGGAGCCGACCTCTCCCGTCTGGACCTGCGATATATCAATTTCAAGATGGCGAATCTCAGCAGCTGCAACCTGACGCAAGCCAACCTGTGTGGAGCCTGCCTGGAGCGGGCCGACCTGTCCGGATCTATGCTGGATGTAAGCTGGGAGGGTGGGATGAGGGGCGCAATGTCGCCTAATATAAAACCATGGGGTTAGTCTCCCAACCAGAGAGGATTCCTGTGACTGAGAACAGACCGGCTGTGTCCTCTTTATTATTAAGGGTATGTGCACACGATGCAGAAATGAAGCAGAAATTTCTGCATCTCCCTGTCAGAAAAAACGCATGCAGATTGACAAGTTATTTCCAGGCGATTTTAGCATCACTTGGAAAGTGCTTGACGACTAGGTTACACTATATAAATCCATGCAACCAGCATGGATTTATATAGTGTGACCCGAGAGAGTGGTAAAAATAAAAAATAAATGTATACTTTACCCTCTGATGGCCCGCGCTGTCCTGCTTTACACTCCGTTCTCCCTCGCCGGCAACTTTGAATTGAAAGACCTGCTGACGTCAGCGTCACGTGACCCGTCACATGACTCTGACGTCAGCGCAGGTCCTTCAACTCACTGCAAAGTGCCGGAACCAAGCGGGAGCGGTGCGCGGGCCGACAGAAGGTAAGTATACATTTATTTTTATTTTATTCTTTTTTTACAGCTTTTTTAATGGTACCTGGGTGTGGATGAGACTCTCCTCTCCTCCACACCCGGGTACCATCCGCATATTAGAACGCGCCAATAGCGCAAGTACAAATGCAGTCTTGCGGAATTGGCGCATTCTAATGCAAGTCAATGGCGGCAAAAACGCCGCGTTTACGCAAATTAATTGACATGCTGCGGATTTTTGAGCGCAGTGTTTACGCTGCGGAAAAATGCGCATCATGGGCACAGCACATGCGGATTTCAATTGGGGAACATTGCTGCCCTTCTACCATGCGTTTTTAATGCGTTTCCGCGGCGTTTACGCAACTGCAAAACGCCACGGAAACGCATTAAATACGCATCGTGTGAACTCTGCCTAATGGTGTTTTCTTACCTAGGGAGCCAATCTGCAGGGGGTGAAGATGCTCTGCTCCAACGCAGAAGGTGCCTCGCTAAAAAGCTGCAACTTCGAAGACCCTTCAGGCCTGAAGGCAAATTTGGAAGGTTAGAAACCAAGAAATGTCACAATAAGGGGCTGGACAAGGGGTATATAGGCCTCTGCTTAGGGCGCCATTGGTAGGAAAATTGTGCAAGTGCCTTTAAAAAAGACCTATCACCAGGTCAAAAGTGGTCATGTTTGTACAGGAAGAAGCATGTACTCAGGCGAAACAGCTGTTCTACAGAAACATGAACAAACAAGCATCTGTTTAGCATGAGTACATGCTTCTTCCTACTCTCGGCCCTGAAGAAGCATGCATTCACGCGAAACAGCTGTTTGTTTGTTGCTGTCTCTGCTCCTCACCTGATGACCGAATAAAGATGCCATTCTATTTTATGCCATTAAATCAGCCATACAGTTGCAGAGATATGGGATTTTATATTTGCTGCTAATTTTTATGGTCGTTACAAGATTTAAAAAAAAAAGAATATTATAAACTTATAAAGCGATTTTTGGTTTTGTTTTTTTTTTTTTTTTTTTTTAGAAATCCCTTGCTAAATTCTTATGCTAATGACCCACAAGTGCAGTGGGCCGGCGCTGCACTTACAGCTTTACTTTCTTTCTCCCTATTCCCCGCCCGCTGCCTGCCTCCTGTCTATGACTGACAGGTCACTCATGTTTCAGTCTCCTGCCAGAGACAAAAGGCAGATGGCAGGGAATAAGGAGAGAGAGAAGGAAGGGCGGTGAGTGCAGCGTGGGAGGGCGGTGAGTGCAGCGTGGGAGGGCAGGGAGAGCTGTGAGTGCAGCGTGGGAGGGCAGGGAGAGCTGTGAGTGCAGCGTGGGAGGGCAGGGAGAGCTGTGAGTGCAGCGTGGGAGGGCAGGGAGAGCTGTGAGTGCAGCGTGGGAGGGCAGGGAGAGCTGTGAGTGCAGCGCTTCGCTCACTGTACTTGTGACTCGTTAGCATACAATTTCACCTATGGATTTCTCTAAAACAGCAAAATGTGTTTGGACAAGAAAGTTAAGGAAAGTTACTCAGCATGTGCCTTTACATACATACAATTAGTTTGGGGTATAAAATCCCGGTAACTTAGTTTATACCACGATCAACATTTATTGTGTGTCCACCGAATAGGTTATAAGTATACGATCACTGGGGGTCCAACCACTGGGACCCACACTCATGTTGAATACAGCGGTGCCGTGTCGTCCGTGTGAATGAAGTATTAGTATTCATGCGTGACTATTGCTGTACTCACTGCCTATGGAAGCGGTGGCCATAGATACATAAATGTGAGTGGAGTAGTGGCCACTACCTGTGCATTCGACATATTTCATTGATCAGTCAAGGTCTCAGCGGTCATATATTTCTCACCAATTCTGTTATAAATGTGGTTAGTTGGAGACCACTTTTAACAAACTATTTTGCTAAACTTTAGGCAACAGGGGATGGGAGGCAAATTCTTGCAAGAATGGATTTCAGCTTACCGCCGGCTCCAGCAGACAGTGCCGCTCTGCTGTAGCCACTGGTCATAGCTGCGCCCTAACACAGCGGAGGACATTGAAGAAAGGCAGGAGGAGACTGGCCCGCAGTTGTTACCCACTGGTGTAACCATCTGTTTGCTAGGGGTCCTGACTCTTGCGGTGACGAGACCACCCCTTTAACTCAATAATTCCTTACCACCACTTGAGCTGATGAAAGTAGAATAGTGAATCGCCAATTCCTAAGATGAGTCTGTTTTATCTCAAAAATGGAGAAATTCAGGTGAATACTAAGCTGATTCTCATTGTTCCTACTTCCAGGTGCTAATCTGAAAGGTGTGGACATGGAGGGCAGTCAGATGACCGGGATAAACCTGAGGGTGGCAACCTTGAAGAACGCCAAGTTGAAGAATTGCAACCTGCGTGGTGCCACCTTGGCAGGAACAGACCTGGAGGTAAGAGGGGCAAAGCTCATTTGACAGGGTCAGTCCTATAGGTGCCAAATTATGGTAAAGCCGGCCGAATCCTGCAGAATTGGCAGATCGTATGTACGGGTTACTCCCCACTTTCCCCTTTACCAAGTCGGGGGGAGAAAAGTATTGGGTATATTGAGTGAACCCCTTAACGACCTGTGACATATGGTCTCAAGCAGTCCAGTTGGTGTGTGGAGCGGGCTCAGGAGCTGAGCCTGCTCTTTACATGGCAGGTGTCGGCTGTGTGTTGAGTGGCATTTGTGTGGTCTGATTCTGGTGGGGCGTTTGGAGCTTCCATCACAAAACCATTGGGAGCAGGGTGCCGAACTGAGCATGGACATGTGCGAGGGAGTAGCTTCTGGTGGAACCTATGTTCTTCTGACCCCTTTGAGACTTTTTACCTAATTAAACACTAATTAATTTACTTTCGTCCTCTAGAACTGCGACCTGTCCGGCTGCGACCTCCAGGAAGCCAATCTCCGAGGGTCCAATGTAAAAGGAGCAATATTTGAAGAGATGCTGACGCCACTACACATGTCACAGAGTGTCAGATAGAGCGTTCACCTCTCGATCGGTGGTGTACTGGATCCTCCCAGCTTCCCGCACATAGTCCTGGGGCAGACATTTAATCTCTGTACTGTAATCATCTCTTCTCACTGATTTTCTCTGGGGATGGGGGGCACACATGTGGTGGTGCATGGCAGCCCTAGCCTGTTACACCCGCCTCGCTGCTTTAGTGAATCCTGGCCTGAGGTGCCGAGCTGGCAGGAAAGTGTATGGTGCCAACCAGCTCAACCGCTCAGCACTAATCTGATACCACAATGTTGGGTCGCCAAGGGGTTAAACCCTTTACTTATCAGCTGCTGGAAAGTTTGGAAACTTTCTGTTGGTTGTTAAGGGGTTGTCTATTCTTTTATTTTTTGGAGTTTGCCAAACTGCGTGCAAACTTGTACTCTATGCATATACAATCTGTGTTGTGTAGCACAATAGTTATCGTATGTATAGGAACCAAACGGTCGTGGTTTTCGGCCGACGAAGACCAAATATAGGATATAAGTACAGAAAGAGAGGGGTGGAAGGGACTTCTAGGACCCATGTAGCACATCTGGGATAGGGGGAGGGTAGAGAAGTCCTATCATAGCTGTATCGCCCCGTGTTCTGCGGCCTAGCCGCCATGGGGTTACTCGGTGCCTTATGTGATCTGTCACAGCTGCTTCTGAAGCTCTTTCTCAGTTATGCAAAATGACAGTATAAAATGCTGAACTGTTACCCTCCACCCTATATATTCAATAAATATTTTTGGAAGGATTTCAGTGTGTGATCAATTTCTTTTTGCTTCTATTATATATTTTGATTTTTTTTTTTTTTTTTTTTCTCCAAGTACAGCGCTTTATGTGGTTGTGTTTGGTATTGCAGTTCAGCCCTATTCCTCGGGGTGCAGTTTGTGCACCCCTTCTTTAAAGGGTTATTCCCATCTTCATAGATGAGTATTGTTGGTTAGTGCTTGGGGGGGGGGGGGGGACATGTTTTCGATTTACTGTTTCTTAAAATGTTCTGCTGTTCTTGAAATATTAACATTTTGCTTCTTTTTTGTTTACAACTTGTTACCTAGGAGACCGACCACCACAGCCGTTTAGCTGAGGTAGCCAAACACTCGCAGTGCTTACCAGTATTTCTCTATTGAGCTTGTCAGCACTGCTTTGAAGGTGGCCAGGATCGCTGGAGTGCTCTGTTACCTCCTAATCCCGGCCGGCTTTAGCACAGTGCGCACAAGCTTAGGCAGCAGCGGTGGTCGGTCTCCAAGGCAATGAAATGTAAACAAATGAAAAATATTGATATCTCAAGAACGGCTCCAAATTTTTAATAAACTGTAAATTGCAAAATTGCTTCTTTTTACAAGCCCTATCCAACAATGGCCATATACGAAGATGGGAATAACCCTTTTAAGGATTTATGGGGGCCAGTGATGTCTCCCAGTCTATTTTCATTAGTAACAGCCTCGTGTTGCGTATGACTAAAGGCTGCAAGGCACGAAGGCTCATTCCTGCATTTATTTTGAGATCCAACCACTGTCGTGTGTTACGGACCATGTGATCCTGGCCTTTAGCCATAGTGTATGGGCAGCTTACGCTATGTCTTAAAGGGACCCTATCACCTTGGGAAACTATGTGCACATAGGGTTAATCTGCAGGTAAATAGTGTTACAATGCTGCCTAGCCGCCTTACTGAAATTGCGGCTACCAGAAGAAAATGAACTTATTTCCTCCCAGGAGCCGCCGGCTTTCAGTCACTGAGGGACACAATGAGGAGCAGTTACAATCAGTACAAACTATTCTGTGCACCCAGCGGCTCAGTATGCTGTGAGCCGCGGCTGTAAGCACTCCCCGCCATTTTGATTGATAGTCGGCTCTGCAGCGCATCTATACAGAGAGAGCTGTCAATCAAAGTGCCGCCCCTTTGACTGAAAGCCAGCGGCTCCCGGGAGAAAATATGTTCATTTTTTTTTTTACCCCAGTAAGGCGGCAGGGCAGCATTGTAACACTACTAATCTGCAGTTAACCCTATATCTTTAGGTAAATAGCATTTTCCAAAGGAACAGATTCCTGTGTATTCTACCCTTACAGGTAATTATGTATTGTCATATAGACAGATAACAAGTAGATTATGTTATGCATTAAAGGGCTAAGTCGGGTTCAGAAAATTAATTAAAAAAAAAAAAATCTGCAAAAATATCATCCATGCAATTTTTTTTACCATTTTAAATGAAAAAACCTACAGAATGCAATTCCATGGGCTAATGGCTTTTTTTAATGCTTTACCCTGTACAAAAAAAAAAATGCATATAAATTAAATGACTTGTCCCTCTAATAGCCTAAAAAAATAAAATATGTGGCTGTCAAGGAGCCAATAAAAAAAAAAAAGATTTTCAGGTCATGTGGAGAGATGACACGACACAAACGTCTAAAGCTTTTCCCGTGAAGCATTAATCCCGCTGTGGCTAAATTAATCTGGATTAACCTGTAGGGAAGTTTTAGATTAATGGGGTCAATGTGATCTCTTCACCGCAAGAGCGTTGTTTGTGCTGCTTCTTAAATAGCGGGTGACGAGTGCTGGGCGACAGACCGTGCCTGGCAGAAGTGCTGCTGTCACCTGTACGACCAGGTAAGTGCCCGCTCCTCTACCAGCAGTGTAAAGGGCCGGATGCAATCAGATTTTACTAGTCTCTGGGCTTTCCAGGTCTGGATAAATAATTTTCTGCGCTAAATAAAAATGGAAGCAAGGGTTAAAGGGATTTTATGATTTTGGGGAAAAAAAAAAGTGCTTTACTCACCATCCCCTGGTGCATCACTGTCTGTTACTGTCAGGTCAGTAGCGCTACAGCCAATCAGTGAGCTCAGCAGCTCGTGCTATGTACTCGGACAGAGGCGCTGAACTCACTGGCTGCAGCATTGCAGGCAGAAACGGAGACTTAGCGCTGGACCAGGGGAAGATGAGTAAAACACGATGTGTTTTGTTTCTTAAAACAAACCGGCAAGGGGTTTTCCGAAACTCCTAGGGATATATTACCAATAGCAACCAATCACAGCGCAGCTTTTATTTTTCAAAAGCAGAATATGAAATGAAAGCTGGATTCTGATTGGTTGCTATCGGCAACAGATAAAAACCTCTTATCTTTTAGGCCGATTTCTAATTCTCCCTCGCGATGTGTAAAGATGTCTGTCACGTTAACAGACCGTATCAATCACTAGAGAATCAAACCGAGGATAAAGCTCGAGAGCAGGATCCTAAAATGTGCCCAGCTTGTATACGTGGTCTCTGGCCATTTGCAGCAGCCGCATTGTGGCATCCCAACCCTCATCATTGCAGACTAGACCCAATAATATGAGTGTAATCAACTAACCCAGGTCCATGTCACCTTCATCACCGCATCTTGTCACACGTCCATCTCCTCCTCTCTCCCTAATTTTAAAGTGCTGTCTCTTTCTTGAAGTCTTTGTCTCGGGTCACCACCACCTGCCACTCAATGGTTAAAAAAAAAAAACACTTTTTTTCTCCCCTCTACCTCACTACACGACTTAAAGGGGGATTCCCCTTTAAAGTTAATATTAATCAATATTAATAGATCTTGGAATAATAATAATTTCCACAATTGGATGTGTTTAAATAAAATGTTCCCGTGCTGAGATAATCTTATAAATGTGCCCCTGCTGTGTACTGTGTAATGGCTGTGTCTGACCGTGCAGGAACATGGTCTGATCATACCACATCTCCTGGGCAGGGGAGGAAGGAAAAGAGTATACAGACAGTACAGCAGGGGATCACAGCTGATTCTTTCTGTGAGGTAAAACATTGTTTAAAAACAGGCAGGGAAATGTTTTACCTCCCAAGAAAGAATCAGCTGTGACATTTATAAGATTATCTCGGCACAGGAACATTTTATTTAAACACATCCAATTGTGGAAATTATTATTATTTCATTTTAATCAATAGATCTTGAACTTTCGTTTGTGGGAAACAAACGAAGCACCCCATACACAATAGTGTAACATCAACTAAACGCCCCCCCCCAATATCAACAGTCCAATGTGCATGAGGACCCCCGACATATGACTGTGGGGGGAGATGAGGATGCGACATGTCCGATTTCAGACGACAGATCCTTGAGATAAGCCGCCATCAGAGACGTCTGGCAAACTCTGCCTAATAGAGCACAGATGAGCACTCGCTCTCCGGTGTATGAGAGAGTCGGGTGAGATAGTTGCCGGCCGGTATACCGTTCAGCCAACAGCCATCCAAACCGTATTGGGGGCTTTAGGGTTCATCTGTGAGGGCTTATGTCCGAGCACCCCACAAAATGGTATTCAGGCATATGAGCTGACGAGGCAATTTACTGGAATGGTGCCAACAGAGTCATTGTGTGCTCTGTCGTGCATCATTTTCAGAGGTCGATGCCTTCTGGAGGTGAACACCCAGACGCAGTCTACTATGTAAGAGTGTCCTCCTCCAGTAGGCGTATATGCCCGAAAATGATGGACGACAGAGCACACAATGACTGTCGGCACCATTCTAGTAAATGGCCTCATCGGCACATATGCCTGAATACCATTTTGCGGGGGATTCAGACGTAAGCACTGATGGGACCACTGTGTGTGGGGAAGAACGCAGTGTGAAAGAGCCCTTATTCTCCAACTAGAGCCAAAACATCTCCTTTTTTGGGGTCAGAACATCTCACAATAGTGGTCTTGTTAGTACCTGCCAAAAGTAGTCCAAGGAAGTGGTCCAAGTAAATTTGCAGCAGGGTCATGAGTGCCAAAAGCTCATTGATGCACATGGAGAGTGACTTAAAACGCAGCACACATCAGGACCACCACCTCAATTACTATCCATGAATCTCACTCTCTTCCTGATAGTCACCATGGCTTCCATACCACCCTTGCTGTAGTCCTCTCAATACTCACACAACTGGACGGGAGCCCTCATGTTCCCTAGCTTTGTGCTCCAGGTCCTCACTCTTACTGTGCCCATTCACATAACTAATCGTTCCCCTCCTGGTCACTAACGCTGTACCCAAAGTCCTTGTCCAGACAGTGCCCACTCTCACAACCGGACAGTCCCCTCCTGATCACTTTCCTGTCTCCAAATGTCTTTAGCCAAGTGGCTGCTACAAGTGGAGATCCTCGTTTCTCTCTCTCACTCTGTAAGAGCTCATTCACGCATCTAATTTTTCTGCGGACAAGAAAAACGGACTGATTATTCTGATCAGAGTTTGGTCCGAGAGTCATCCATTTCTCGTATATGTAGAAATTAAGAAAAAAAAAAAAATTTCTCCACCTGCTCCATTGAAATAGGGCCACACTCAGATGTCATCCAAGTGCAGTTTGATTTTTTTTTTTTTCACCCATTGACTTGCGTTGTGATTTTGATCTGACTCTCGGATCGGATGTTTTATCTCTCTTTCCATATAGTGATTTTTCTCTGTTTATCTTAGACGGGTTTTTTTAAGCCACTTTTAATTTTTCTCCTGCTATATCCTCGTTCCATAAACCTTCTGGTCAAATCCTGTGCTTGTTTATGAAAAGTTTCTTCCTCAGTGCATATCCTTTTAATTTGCAGGAATTGTCCAGTTGGAATTCCCCTGATCGCTGAAGGTAAGTGGGATGAAGTCCCATGCAATAATGTGTTGGTAGAGGTTGACTTTCTTAAAACATCGGTAATGATCTGGCCGTTAGGGGAGGTTGTAATATGTAGATGTAGGAAGTCTAGAGTTCTACCAAATTGGAAAGTCAATTTGATATTCAGATTGTTCTGGTTAAGATCATCCATCATAGTTGTTAATTGATCCACCGAACCTTCCCACAGGAACCAGATATCATCGATGTATCTCATCCACCCTTGTATGTGTTCAATTCCTTTTATATGGTCATTATGGAAGATTTTTCCCCATGCCCCCCCAAAAAAAATTTGCGTAGGCGGGGGCACATGATGCCCCCATTGCGGTCCCCTATCTTTGTAGAAAAATCTTTTTATTAAACACAAAGACATTGTGTTCTTCTAACACAAACTGAAGTAGTGTAATGATCAGTTGGGCTAATGGTTTTCCAAGGTTGCTTTCTTGGAGATATTGGGAATCCGCTTTTAGACTGTCCTGGTGTTTTATGGAGGAATATATGGCTTCTACGTCTCCTGTCACCATGACTGTACCTTCATCTAGTTGTAGATGGTCTAGCCTTTTGAGGGCCTCTTTCGTATCTTGAATATACGAGGGGAGAGTACACACCAGAGGCTTTAAGTAGAAATAAATTATTGTGCAAATGGTTTCACAAAGACCACCGTTCCCGGAGACCATTTGTCTCCACGGAGGATCAAGGTGAAGTTTTGGCAACAAGTAAGATGTTGGTAACATGGGATTTAAGCGTTTTATGGTATCAAGCATACTTTTGGGAATAACGTTTTTTTCATATGCTTTTTCCAAGATTTCTATCAGTTGGTTTTGGAATTGGTTCAAAGGATCACCTGTGTGCAGTATAGCAAATCTGTCTGCAGATTTTCAAAATTCAAACAGAATACATTTAATAAATCTCAAAGACCTGATGAGTCTAGTGTACTTACTTTAAAAATCTAAGTCGGAATGGCTGTATATAATCCATTTTTAAAAATTTCCTTGCCTATATTAAAATAAGCATTTTAAGAGTCCAGCTCTAGCTAGTTGGGAATCGTTGTGGGACATCATCATTATAGATTATCAGAGGACAGGTGAAGATTTCTTTTATTAACCAAAAAATAAAACCAGTAAAAGAGGGTCAGGGAATATTTATTTCTGTTAAAGGACTTTTCTTTGTGTGTCTTTATTTATTTTGACAACGGGGTTAGTAATGGGGGTGTCTGATAGACACCTCTCCATTACTAACCCCTGTGCTTGATGTCAGCTGACATCAACCTCAAAACCATTACCCCACTTGCCAACACACCAGGGCAAGTGGGAAGGGCCGAGGCTAAGCACCAGAATTGCAGCATCTAATGGATGCACCATTTCTGGGGCGGCTGAGGGCTGATGTTATTAGTCCGGGAAGGGGTCAATATCCATGGCCCCTTCTCAGGCTATTACTATCAACCCACAACTGTTTAGCCTTTGCCGGTTATTAAAATTAGGGGGACCCCATGTCATTTTGTTTTGGGGTCCCCCCTTTAATAACCAGTAATGACTAAGCAAACAGCTGTGAGCTGTTATTAATAGGCTGGGAATCTTTATGGATATTGGCCCCTTCCAAGAATATTAACACTAGCGCCCAGCTGTTGGCTTTCCCTCAGCTGGTTAGGAAAATTTAGGGGGTCCACATGCCGTTTTTTTTCCAATTTATTTAATTCGTGCAATACACAAACTGCGGGTGCTGACTCCAACTCTCATCAGCATCATGCTGATCACAGGGAGAGTAGGCGACAATGATGACAGTAGGATTCAGCGCCCGAAGCTTGGAAACAGCGCTAAATGTACAGCTTTTCCCAGGCGCCAGTACGTGTCACACTGATGGCACAAGGATTTCATCCGTGTGTCATCAGTGTGCACATGTGCAGGACGTATTGCGCCCTTCGCTGGTGGCAAAAAAACGGACATGTCAACATGTTTTGTATACGGACACACGGTCTGTACGGACACACGGTCTGTGTGAACACACTGACGTGTGCAGCCCCATAGATTTGAACGGGTCTACGTGTGTCTCCAGTATGTGTGAAAACTGTCACCACACGTACTGGAGACATGTGCAGGAGGTCTAAAGTACGCGGAAGTCATTAAAATTCGTGCCCTAGGTGTGATTCTTGGTGCTGGAACACTCAGCATTGACATGTTAGTACTCACTGTTAACCTGTAATACCAAACTCAACCATTGAAAAACGGCGGTGCTATTGCAGAAATTTCTTTTTCTAATCTTGGAGATTCATTATTGCAGACCCCATACGTTTAACATGTTTCACGTAGTCCATGATGTGTAGACAACTGGTTCTCCCACTCTGTTGTCGTCTCGAGATCTAAATTTGCTGTATGCCTAATGAGGAGTCTGGCTTTGCCATTCTTTTCAATGCAGTTAACTAAGAATACTATACCAATATATGTATACGGACCAGAAAGTATTCCAAAATGAAAACCTGCCATGATGCGCAGCATTCAAGAATCCATTTTTTGGATGCAAGAAACGGACCTCCAACGTTCAAATAACTGAACTTAGATCACCATAGGACACTTACATGATCCAAGTTCTGGTATGATAAATCCCTGCTTAGAAAGTCTGTGAGGCCCTTATTAATACACATATTGGTTTGTTATTTCAGGATGAGCCACCGTGGGACACCATGTTTCCTCCTTATACTTGTTCTCCTCTTGTCTGATCATATGACTTATTCTCAGCATTGGTCATATGGGCTGCAGCCAGGAGGGAAGCGCGACTTAGAAACACTCCAGGACTCCTATCCAGAGGTAATAACAAATGGGATCAAAAGTCACCCCCTCCCCCCCATACTTATGATGTGTATGGGGGCCTTATCAAGACCAGAACTTTTATCTCGCTAGTGACCATGTTTGCAAATTAGCTCTCCTCCCGGAGGAGAGTTTGGTCCCTAATGCCATCTATTGGAAGTCGATACCCTATAATTGTCCATAATCAGTGTAGAATAGTGTAAGGATGGCTTTCTGAGATGTGTTTGATGATGGTCTAGATCAGGGGTCTCAAACACGCGGCCCGCGGGCCGCATGCGGCCCCTGAGGCTGCTTTATGCGGCCCGCAGGCACAGACCCCTTGATGATCCCGACCTGGTCCAGGAGGAGCCGCCGACAGCAGCGCTGCATTGCCGCACAGAGACTGTTTCCCAGCACTGCATTTCCAATGACAGCCGCTGACCAATCAGAGGCCAGCAGCTGATATCTGCGTGTCGGCGCAGTGAGTATGATGTCATTGCCGTACGCTGATGTCAGCTGCTGGCCTCTGATTGGCCGGCGGCTGACATTGAAAATGCTGTGCTGGGAGACAGTCTCTGTGCGGCAATGCAGCGCTGCTGTCGGCGGCTCCTCCTGGACCAGGTCGGGATCGTCAAGGGGTCTGACTCTGTGGTGCCTGCGGGACACATCTGCAGGAAGGCCGCCGAGGGAACGGAGGACAGGTGAGAATCATCTTTTTTTTTTTTATGTGTGTGAAGAACAGCACAGGGGGCACATAGCCACAGGACGGGGACCTGGATGGGGCACATAGCCAAAAGATGGGGACCTGGATGGGGCACATAGCCTCAAGAGGGGGACCTGGATGGGGCACATAGCCACAAGATGGGGACCTGGATGGGGCACATAGCCTCAAGAGGGGGACCTGGATGGGGCACATAGCCACAAGATGTGGACCTGGATGGGGCACAGAGCCACAAGATGGGGACCTGGATGGGGCACATAGCCACAAGAGGGGACCTGGATGGGGCACATAGTCACAAGAAGGGGACCTGGATGGGCACATACCCACAAGATGTGGACCTGGATGGGGCACATAGCCACAAGATGTGGACCTGGATGGGGCACATAGCCACAGGATGGGGACCTGGATGGGGCACATAGCCACAGGATGGGGACCTGGTTGGGGCACATTAGTACAAGATGGGGACATTACTACAAGATGTTTGCCATTATTACTATATGATGCTAATTGTAAGACAATATTACTGAATGTGGCCAATTGGGGGAAACAAAATTGTAAAAATCAAAAAAATAAAAATAAAGCCTGAAAAAATATTGGGCACTAAAAATGCTGTTTTATATGTAAACTAAAGTAAACACAAAAAAGTGCACGTTTATTATCGCCACATCCATAACGACCCAAGCTATAAAAAAATAAACATGGCAAAACTGTTCAAAAGGTGTATACAAAAAAAAATGGTATCACTAAAAATGTCACATTGAACAAAAAATGCGGCCCCCCAAATTCAAATTTTTTCCATTTGCGGCCCATATACCCAGCCGAGTTTGAGACCCCTGGTCTAGATGGTCTTATAAGCTTTGCATTGCTCCCTGTGAAAAGAATGTAATAGCTTTCCTCCAGGAGGAAAAATACATCTCATGAGTGGAGTACTAGACAGGTTTTCACCACTCAATTGCAAAGAGGATGGCATCAGTCAAAGCTAAACCCCCTTTCTCCAAGGACACCATAGCAGTTGAATAGTCTGGGGGTTCATATGTCTATATTTTTTAATTTTACTATTTACATTTATTTGATTTTACAAATTTTCTCTTGACTTTATATATAGACTATGCTAAGCTTCCATAAAAATAAACTATTAGAAATAGTATATAACTACTTGATACAGTGTTAGCGCTGGTTATGCAATTTGTAGCGCAAGAGGTTTATAATTATAACCTACTTCAGAATGGCTGTAACTTACCAGTGAAGACCTTGTGTGCAAAAGAAAAAAAAAAGTGGCCTAAGTGTAGACCCCATGGCCAGTCCTGCCCTATTCTCAGTATTATCCATAAAAAAGTGCAATACAATATATATTACTTGTAATACATAGATAGGCTCAGTTTTTGTATCCATTGACATGACTTTATCCATCTAGACTAGAGCATGGGCTGTCTTTGTTCATTTCTTAGACTCAGAATGAAGTTTCCTTGTTCACAGAGCCAAAGCGTCTTGAGTGTTTCCTGCCACAAAACAGACTTAGCATCATGAGGGGAGCTTTGGTGAGTTGGGGAAAAGATTCCCAGCCCTGTGAAAAAAACCATCTTACCATATAGCATACTTATTAGTGATAATACTTGCATTTATTACATACTCTTTTTCACTGTATCAGTGGTAACCTTCCAGCTTGTTTGCGCAACTAGGCTTATTGTGGTACCGTTTTGGCTTTTAATTCTTTAATTAGTATGGTGATATTTAGATAAAACACACAACACAAGGGGAGCTCAAAGGAACTTTAAAAGGTGGCCATGCTGGGGATGGTTTTAGCTTAGACTGGAGTTGTGTTGCAATAAAGAAACTGATGGATTGGCAAAGTAGTATAAAAGCCAAAAGTTACATGCATTTTATAGATTTCATCCATTGGGATGTAATTACACAGTACATATTTGAACTTTATGGTATTTTTTGACTTACAGATGAATTGGCTGGAGGGAGAAAATGGCAGAAAGAAGATGTGAAGAGATCCCACATTTCATAGCAGATATGATGTAATAAAGTACAAGCTGTGATTACTGTGAATCATGTCGTAATAAGGAGTATAGCTATAGGAGGTGCTGGAGAAAAAAAGCACACAAAGGCCCCTCTGCCCCATGAGACACCAGTATTATAAATGACATGTGGTCAGTGTCGGACTGGGGTGGCAAGGGCCCACCAGTGACCAACTCCAGGGCCCAACTTTTCAGCTACATGCTAATGTGACATTATCCTCAGTCACAAATGTTTATAACAATGAACTGGATAGATTGTTAAATGAATAAGATGCTGCCTTTGTCTTTACATTGATTCAAGTAGTGGCCCACCGGAGGAATCTCCTGTTCTCCTTTGGGCCAGTCCAAGCCTGCATGTGGTATGTGGGTCCCTGTTACTTTTGTATTGGGGTCCAGGATCTTGAAGTTACACATCTGGTTATATACTGTATGACCACAGAACTGGATGATGTTTTAATATTACCAGCAATGGTCCTTATATAGTCACTGAGGTATCCCCAAACTTTGCATACATCAATAATTTGTTATATACTTTATCAGATAAATCAGCATCTTTCTCCACTTATGAGCCACCTTCTAATCCCACCCCTCGTGAAATCACCATCCACTCTAATAAAACAGCTCACATCAATCTTGGACAAGCCAGCACAGTGAGGAGTCAGGTTACACCTCTTATGTAGGGAGGTGAGAGGAACAAATCAGCACAGTGAGGAGTCAGGTTACACCGCTTATGTATAAAAGGTGAGAGGAACAATCAGCACAGTGAGGAGTCAGGTTACACCGCTTATGTATAAAAGGTGAGAGGAACAATCA
The DNA here is from genome assembly GCF_046119375.1 of Phyllobates terribilis. Lineage (NCBI taxonomy): Eukaryota > Metazoa > Chordata > Amphibia > Anura > Dendrobatidae > Phyllobates > Phyllobates terribilis. The sequence continues at coordinate 559,766,307 of NW_027362771.1, forward strand.
GCACAGTGAGGAGTCAGGTTACACCTCTTATGTATAAAAGGTGAGAGGAACAATCAGCACAGTGAGGAGTCAGGTTACACCTCTTATGTATAAAAGGTGAGAGGAACAATCAGCACAGTGAGAGACCAGACAGACTGTGTGCAAATTGCCTCTTCAGAGAGGATGAAGTCTTGAACTCAAGCACCACTGATTGGAAGTAACAATCCTAAAAGTCAATATCGACTCTTTAACGAGCCTTGCCACATGACTTGGGATAAAATCCAAAGCAGAATCTCTATTTGCAGACACGTTTCAGGATGATGCCCCTCCTCAGTGCAAAACAGGAGCTCTGATTGGGCTGTGCGAGAGACCTCTGACTGGGGTCTAAGGGGTAATGTCTCTCTTTAAGGAGCCCTCCTATATATGGGGGTCCTCAGAAATGGAGACAGGTGACAAAGTAGTGGTGGGCAGACATATTTGCTTTGAATAACATTATGATCAGCCTCTCTTCAGCCTGAAATGGATGAAAACAGAGAATAATAGTCTTTTCCAATTTAGATAACCATATATTACATTTAGCATAAATATAATGTATACACTGTGTGCAGAATTATTGGCTCAGTGAGTATTTTGACCGTATCATAATTTTTACGCAGATTTTCCAGCTTCGAGCTGTATAAAGGTGAATGATTATTTGATGGCGCTGACCAGGTGATGTGTAATGAGGGGGTGCAGACTAAGGATACAACGCCCTTTATCCAGGGGTGCAGGATTGTTAGGCAGCTTCTTTTCCTCAGGCAAAATGGGCCAAAAGATCTAACCGAGTCTGAAAAGTCACAAATTGTTACAAGTCGTACAGAGGATGCAGCACTCTAGAAACTCCTCCGATATTGGGGCGATCACAGAACCAGCAAACGCTTTGCTACAAATAGTCAAAAGGAAGCAAAAAATGTGCTGAGAAATAAAGACGCAGATTATATCCCCAAATATCTGAGAAGAATCAAACGTGAAGCAACAAGGAAGCCATTATCCTCCAGAGCTGAATATTCCATAACTACAGCCTCCCTGGAGGCCAGAAGTACAAGATGGTCAGTGCTCAGAGACACGGCCGAGGTGAGGAGGCTGAGCCCGACCACCACTGAGCAAGACACAGAAGTACAAGGTGTTCAGTGCTCAGAGACACGGCCGAGGTGAGGAGGCTGAGCCCGACCACCACTAAGCAAGACACAGAAGTACAAGGTGTTCAGTGCTCAGAGACATGGCCGAGGTGAGGAGGCTGAGCCCGACCACCACTGAGCAAGACACAGAAATACAAGGTGTTCAGTGCTCAGAGACACGGCCGAGGTGAGGAGGCTGAGCCCGACCACCACTGAGCAAGACACAGAAGTACAAGGTGTTCAGTGCTCACAGACACGGCTGAGGTGAGGAGGCTGAGCCCGACCACCACTGAGCAAGACACAGAAGTACAAGGTGTTCAGTGCTCAGAGACACGGCCGAGGTGAGGAGGCTGAGCCCGACCACCACTGAGCAAGACACAGAAGTACAAGGTGTTCAGTGCTCACAGACACGGCTGAGGTGAGGAGGCTGAGCCCGACCACCACTGAGCAAGACACAGAAGTACAAGGTGTTCAGTGCTCAGAGACACGGCCGAGGTGAGGAGGCTGAGCCCGACCACCACTGAGCAAGACACAGAAGTACAAGGTGTTCAGTGCTCACAGACACGGCTGAGGTGAGGAGGCTGAGCCCGACCACCACTGAGCAAGACACAGAAATACAAGGTGTTCAGTGCTCAGAGACACAGCTGAGGTGAGGAGGCTGAGCCCGACCACCACTGAGCAAGACACAGAAGTACAAGGTGTTCAGTGCTCACAGACACGGCTGAGGTGAGGAGGCTGAGCCCGACCACCACTGAGCAAGACACAGAAGTACAAGGTGTTCAGTGCTCAGAGACACGGCCGAGGTGAGGAGGCTGAGCCCGACCACCACTGAGCAAGACACAGAAGTACAAGGTGTTCAGTGCTCAGAGACACGGCCGAGGTGAGGAGGCTGAGCCCGACCACCACTGAACAAGACACAGAAGTACAAGGTGTTCAGTGCTCAGAGACACGGCCGAGGTGAGGAGGCTGAGCCCGACCACCACTGAGCAAGACACAGAAGTACAAGGTGTTCAGTGTTCAGAGACACAGCTGAGGTGAGGAGGCTGAGCCCGACCACCACTGAGCAAGACACAGAAGTACAAGGTGTTCAGTGCTCAGAGACACAGCCGAGGTGAGGAGGCTGAGCCCGACCACCACTGAGCAAGACACAGAAGTACAAGGTGTTCAGTGCTCAGAGACACGGCCGAGGTGAGGAGGCTGAGCCCGACCACCACTGAACAAGACACAGAAGTACAAGGTGTTCAGTGCTCAGAGACACGGCTGAGGTGAGGAGGCTGAGCCCGACCACCACTGAGCAAGACACAGAAGTACAAGGTGTTCAGTGCTCAGAGACACGGCCGAGGTGAGGAGGCTGAGCCCGACCACCACTGAGCAAGACACAGAAGTACAAGGTGTTCAGTGCTCAGAGACACGGCCGAGGTGAGGAGGCTGAACCCGACCACCACTGAGCAAGACACAGAAGTACCAGGTGTTCAGTGCTCAGAGACACGGCCGAGGTGAGGAGGCTGAGCCCGACCACCACTGAGCAAGACACAGAAGTACAAGGTGTTCAGTGCTCAGAGACACGGCCGAGGTGAGGAAGCTGAGCCCGACCACCACTGAGGAAGACACAGAAGTATAAGGTGTTCAGTGCTCAGAGACATGGCCGAGGTGAGGAGGCTGAGCCCGACCACCACTGAGCAAGACACAGAAGTACAAGGTGTTCAGTGCTCAGAGACACGGCCGAGGTGAGGAAGCTGAGCCCGACCACCACTGAGGAAGACACAGAAGTATAAGGTGTTCAGTGCTCAGAGACATGGCCGAGGTGAGGAGGCTGAGCCCGACCACCACGGAGCAAGACACAGAAGTACAAGGTGTTCAGTGCTCAGAGACACGGCCGAGGTGAGGAGGCTGAGCCCGACCACCACTGAGCAAGACACAGAAGTACAAGGTGTTCAGTGCTCAGAGACACGGCCGAGGTGAGGAGGCTGAGCCCGACCACCACTGAGCAAGACACAGAAGTACAAGGTGTTCAGTGCTCAGAGACACGGCCGAGGTGAGGAGGCTGAGCCCGACCACCACTGAGCAAGACACAGAAGTACAAGGTGTTCAGTGCTCAGAGACACGGCTGAGGTGAGGAGGCTGAGCCCGACCACCACTGAGCAAGACACAGAAGTACAAGGTGTTCAGTGCTCAGAGACACGGCTGAGGTGAAGAGGCTGAGCCCGACCACCACTGAGCAAGACACAGAAGTACAAGGGGTTCAGTGCTCAGAGACATGGCTGAGGTGAGGAGGCTGAGCCCGACCACCACTGAGCAAGACACAGAAGTACAAGGTGTTCAGTGCTCAGAGACACGGCCGAGGTGAGGAGGCTGAGCCCGACCACCACTGAACAAGACACAGAAGAACAAGGGGTTCAGTGCTCAGAGACACGGCCGAGGTGAGGAGGCTGAGCCCGACCACCACTGAACAAGACACAGAAGTACAAGGTGTTCAGTGCTCAGAGACATGGCCGAGGTGAGGAGGCTGAGCCCGACCACCACTGAGCAAGACACAGAAGTACAAGGTGTTCAGTGCTCAGAGACATGGCCGAGGTGAGGAGGCTGAGCCCGACCACCACTGAGCAAGACACAGAAGTACAAGGTGTTCAGTGCTCAGAGACACGGCCGAGGTGAGGAGGCTGAGCCCGACCACCACTGAGCAAGACACAGAAGTACAAGGTGTTCAGTGCTCAGAGACACGGCCGAGGTGAGGAGGCTGAGCCCGACCACCACTGAGCAAAACACAGAAGTACAAGGTGTTCAGTGCTCAGAGACACGGCCGAGGTGAGGAGGCTGAGCCCGACCACCACTGAGCAAGACACATTAGTACAAGGTGTTCAGTACTCAGAGACATGGCCGAGGTGAGGAGGCTGAGCCCGACCACCACTGAGCAAGACACAGAAGTACAAGGTGTTCAGTGCTCAGAGACACGGCCGAGGTGAAGAGGCTGAGCCCGACCACCACTGAACAAGACACAGAAGTACAAGGTGTTCAGTGCTCAGAGACACGGCCGAGGTGAGGAGGCTGAGCCCGACCACCACTGAGCAAGACACAGAAGTACAAGGTGTTCAGTGCTCAGACACGGCCGAGGTGAGGAGGCTGAGCCCGACCACCACTGAGCAAGACACAGAAGTACAAGGTGTTCAGTGCTCAAAGACACGACCAAGGTGAGGAGGCTGAGCCCGACCACCACTGAGCAAGACACAGAAGTACAAGGTGTTCAGAGACACGGCCGAAGTGAGGAGGCTGAGCCCGACCACCACTGAGCAAGACACAGAAGTACAAGGTGTTCAGTGCTCAGAGACATGGCCGAGGTGAGGAGGCTGAGCCCGACCACCACTGAGCAAGACACAGAAGTACAAGGTGTTCAGTGCTCAGAGACACAGCCGAGGTGAGGAGGCTGAGCCCGACCACCACTGAGCAAGACACAGAAGTACAAGGTGCTCAGAGACATGGCCGAGGTGAGGAAAACTGAACCCGACCACCACTGAGCAAGACACAGAAGTACAAGGTGCTCAGTGCTCAGAGACACAGCCGAGGTGAGGAGGCTGAGCCCGACCACCACTGAGCAAGACACAGAAGTACAAGGTGCTCAGAGACATGGCCGAGGTGAGGAAAACTGAACCCGACCACCACTGAGCAAGACACAGAAGTACAAGGTGTTCAGTGCTCAGAGACACAGCCGAGGTGCTGAGGCTGAGCCCGACCACCACTGAGGAAGACACAGAAGTACAAGGTGTTCAGTGCTCAGAGACACGGCCGAGGTGCTGAGGCTGAGCCCGACCACCACTGAGGAAGACACAGAAGTACAAGGTGTTCAGTGCTCAGAGACACGGCCGAGGTGAGGAGGCTGAGCCCGACCACCACTGAGCAAGACACAGAAGCACAAGGTGTTCAGTGCTCAGAGACACGGCTGAGGTGAGGAGGCTGAGCCCGACCACCACTGAGCAAGACACAGAAGTACAAGGTGTTCAGTGCTCAGAGACACGGCTGAGGTGAGGAGGCTGAGCCCGACCACCACTGAGCAAGACACAGAAGAACAAGGTGTTCAGTGCTCAGAGACATGGCCGAGGTGAGGAGGCTGAGCCCGACCACCACTGAACAAGATACAGAAGTACAAGGTGTTTAGTGCTCAGAGACACGGCCGAGGTGAGGAGGCTGAGCCCGACCACCACTGAACAAGTCACAGAAGTACAAGGTGTTTAGTGCTCAGAGACACGGCCGAGGTGAGGAGGCTGAACCCGACCACCACTGAGCAAGACACAGAAGTACAAGGTGTTCAGTGCTCAGAGACACGGCCGAGGTGAGGAGGCTAAACCCGACCACCACTGAGCAAGACACGGAACTACAAGGTGTTCAGTGCTCAGAGACACGGCTGAGGTGAGGAGGCTGAGCCCGACCACCACTGAACAAGTCACAGAAGTACAAGGTGTTTAGTGCTCAGAGACACGGCTGAGGTGAGGAGGCTGAGCCCGACCACCACTGAGCAAGACACAGAAGAACAAGGTGTTCAGTGCTCAGAGACATGGTCGAGGTGAGGAGGCTGAGCCCGACCACCACTGAGCAAGACACAGAAGTACAAGGTGTTCAGTGCTCAGAGACACGGCTGAGGTGAGGAGGCTGAAATCCGACCACCACTGAGCAAGACACAGAAGTACAAGGTGTTCAGTGCTCAGAGACATGGTCGAGGTGAGGAGGCTGAGCCCGACCACCACTGAGCAAGACACAGAAGTACAAGGTGTTCAGTGCTCAGAGACACGGCCGAGGTGAGGAGGCTGAGCCCGACCACCACTGAGCAAGACACAGAAGAACAAGGTGTTCAGTGCTCAGAGACATGGTCGAGGTGAGGAGGCTGAGCCCGACCACCACTGAGCAAGACACAGAAGTACAAGGTGTTCAGTGCTCAGAGACATGGCCGAGGTGAGGAGGCTGAGCCCGACCACCGCTGAGCAAGACACAGAAGTACAAGGTGTTCAGTGCTCAGAGACACGACCAAGGTGAGGAGGCTGAATCCGACCACCACTGAGCAAGACACGGAAGTACAAGGTGTTCAGTGCTCAGAGACATGGTCGAGGTGAGGAGGCTGAGCCCGACCACCACTGAGCAAGACACAGAAGTACAAGGTGTTCAATGCTCAGAGACACGGCCGAGGTGAGGAGGCTGAGCCCGACCACCACTGAGCAAGACACAGAAGTACAAGGTGTTCAGTGCTCAGAGACATGGTTGAGGTGAGGAGGCTGAGCCCGACCACCACTGAGCAAGACACAGAAGAACAAGGTGTTCAGTGCTCAGAGACATGGTCGAGGTGAGGAGGCTGAGCCCGACCACCACTGAGCAAGACACAGAAGTACAAGGTGTTCAGTGCTCAGAGACACGGCCGAGGTGAGGAGGCTGAGCCCGACCACCACTGAGCAAGACACAGAAGAACAAGGTGTTCAGTGCTCAGAGACATGGTCGAGGTGAGGAGGCTGAGCCCAACCACCACTGAGCAAGACACAGAAGTACAAGGTGTTCAGTGCTCAGAGACATGGCCGAGGTGAGGAGGCTGAGCCCAACCACCACTGAGCAAGACACAGAAGTACAAGGTGTTCAGTGCTCAGAGACACGGCTGAGGTAAGGAGGCTGAGCCCGACCACCACTGAGCAAGACACAGAAGTACAAGGTGTTCAGTGCTCAGAGACACGGCTGAGGTGAGGAGGCTGAGCCCGACCACCACGGAGCAAGACACAGAAGTACAAGGTGTTCAGTGCTCAGAGACATGGTCGAGGTGAGGAGGCTGAGCCCGACCACCACTGAGCAAGACACAGAAGTACAAGGTATTCAGTGCCCAGAGACATGGCCGAGGTGAGGAGGCTGAGCCCAACCACCACTGAGCAAGACACAGAAGTACAAGGTGTTCAGTGCTCAGAGACACGGCTGAGGTGAGGAGGCTGAGCCCGACCACCACTGAGCAAGACACAGAAGTACAAGGTGTTCAGTGCCCAGAGACACGGCCGAGGTGAGGAGGCTGAGCCCGACCACCACTGAGCAAGACACAGAAGTACAAGGTGTTCAGTGCTCAGAGACATGGCCGAGGTGAGGAGGCTGAGCCCGACCACCACGGAGCAAGACACAGAAGTACAAGGTGTTCAGTGCTCAGAGACATGGCCGAGGTGAGGAGGCTGAGCCCGACCACCACTGAGCAAGACACAGAAGTACAAGGTGTTCAGTGCTCAGAGACACGGCCGAGGTGAGGAGGCTGAGCCCGACCACCACTGAGCAAGACACAGAAGTACAAGGTGTTCAGTGCTCAGAGACATGGCCGAGGTGAGGAGGCTGAGCCCAACCACCACTGAGCAAGACACAGAAGTACAAGGTGTTCAGTGCTCAGAGACACGGCCGAGGTGAGGAGGCTGAGCCCGACCACCACTGAGCAAGACACAGAAGTACAAGGTGTTCAGTGCTCAGAGACATGGCCGAGGTGAGGAGGCTGAGCCCGACCACCACTGAGCAAGACACAGAAGTACAAGGTGTTCAGTGCTCAGAGACACGGCCGAGGTGAGGAGGCTGAGCCCGACCACCACTGAGCAAGACACAGAAGTACAAGGTGTTCAGTATTCAGAGACATGGCAGAGGTGAGGAGGCTGAGCCCGACCACCACTGAGCAAGACACAGAAGAACAAGGTGTTCAGTGCTCAGAGACATGGCCGAGGTGAGGAGGCTGAGCCCGACCACCACTGAGCAAGACACAGAAGAACAAGGTGTTCAGTATTCAGAGACATGGCAGAGGTGAGGAGGCTGAGCCCGACCACCACTGAGCAAGACACAGAAGTACAAGGTGTTCAGTGCTCAGAGACATGGTCGAGGTGAGGAGGCTGAGCCCGACCACCACTGAGCAAGACACAGAAGTACAAGGTGTTCAGTGCTCAGAGACACGGCTGAGGTGAGGAGGCTGAGCCCGACCACCACTGAGCAAGACACAGAAGTACATGGTGTTCAGTGCTCAGAGACACGGCCGAGGTGAGGAGGCTGAGCCCGACCACCACTGAACAAGACACAGAAGTACAAGGTGTTCAGTGCTCAGAGACATGGTCGAGGTGAGGAGGCTGAGCCCAACCACCACTGAGCAAGACACAGAAGTACAAGGTGTTCAGTGCTCAGAGACATGGCCGAGGTGAGGAGGCTGAGCCTGACCACCACTGAGCAAGACACAGAAGTACAAGGTGTTCAGTGCTCAGAGACATGGCCGAGGTGAGGAGGCTGAGCCCGACCACCACTGAGCAAGACACAGAAGTACAAGGTGTTCAGTGCTCACAGACATGGTCGAGGTGAGGAGGCTGAACCCAACCACCACTGAACAAGACACAGAAGTACAAGGTGTTCAGTGCTCACAGACATGGTCGAGGTGAGGAGGCTGAACCCAACCACCACTGAACAAGACACAGAAGAGGAAACATCAAGACTGGGCCAAGAAATATCCGAAGGCAGGTTTTTCAAAGGTTTTATGGACTGATGTGATGAGAGTGACTCTTGGCGGACCAGATGGATTGGTCCATGGCTGGATAAGTAATGGGTAGAGACCTCCACTTCCACTCAGATGCCAAGGAGGTGGAGGTGGGTACTGCTATGGGTTGGTATTATTAAAGATGAGCTAGTTGGACGTTTCAGGTAGAAGATGGACTCAAAATCAACTCCCAAACCTACTGCCAGTTTTTAGAGGACACTTTCTTCAAGCAGTAGTACAGAAAAAAAGTCTGCGTCTTTCAAGAAATCCATGATATTTCTGCAGGACAACTCTCCATCGCATCATTGAAGTCTCCACTGCTCAGCTGCCAGTAACGGCCTTAACGATGAAAGAGTAATGGTCCGGGCCCGTTCCTCACCGCAACTAAACCCTACTGAGAACTTGTGGGACCTTCTTGAATGGGAGAATTACGATGAAGGGAAACAGTCACCTCTCTGAACAGTGTCTTGGACTGTGGTTGGTGCTGCCCAAAAAGTGGATCGTCAACAGATGAAGAAACTGGCAGACTCCATGGATGGAGCTTATGACTTATTGAGAAGAAGGGGCGGCTATGGTACTATATTAGTCACTAATATTTTTGCGACATGTCAGAAATATATTTTTGTAGATTTTGCATTGTTGGTTATTATTCTCACTGTAATAGATGAACATAAACAATTGAGATGGAATTTTTTTTTTTTTTTTTAGTTTTTCATTTAGTTACATAATAATTCTGCACACAGATATTCTCCTAAAAAAGACAAAACCTCACTTTTACTTTTGTTAAATATTCAGGTTTCAGATTTATTAATCTTTGGGAATGACCGGCAGCGCTGGAGTTATTCAATAATAATAAATTAATCATCAAAAATACAAATTGCCTGATAATTGTGCAGAAAGTGTATACACAGGTGAGATGATAAAACTGAAAGGAAACACGAAGGAGACGGAGGTGGTTTGAGGATTTTACAATATCACGCAGTCCCATATGTACAAATTCCGATTACAATATTAACACGTATAGACGTGAAGGACGAGCCATCTACAAGGAGAGGACATCCCTCCCAGTTTATCAAGTCTTTTCTCCGATCGGATAAAATCTTCATTTATCTTAGTACTTAGAGCTCGCACTCAATAGACGGGCTATTGATCCAGAAGGTGATGCCACCATACTGGACAGTGGAGATCCACAAAGTGTCCATCACGATATCCAGACTAGGTGGGACATCACATGGGTTAAGGTTGGCCTGAAGATGTATCAGGTCCTAAGACCCATCACAATCCGGGTTCAGGAATCACGCTTGACTGCCTAGTCTTCGGAGGAGGTGTTGGTGGCTTTGCATCTTCTCTTTTCGGCAATAGTGGAGGTATCTAGAGACCATCAGAAAGGACACAATGTAAAGTCTAAGTATCTGTATAGTAATAGTGGGATGGAAATATACAGTCACCTGGAATAAGGTATGATCACTTACCTCTGTGGAAAGTCGCTGACTCCCCTCATTGGATCTGCTTTTAGGAGGTGGTGGAGGAGGTAACTCCATAATTTGTAAAGCAGCATCGCCATGAGTAGATAGTGATGGGAAACCTGATCGAGTAATGGATGATAAATCACATGAGGAAATAAAGCTTTATGTGGCATAAGGGGTAATGATTCTCCTTGTGGAGAATGACAAGCATGTCAGAGTGAGGAGGACTTATAAGCCACGCATGCTCCTCTGGGAAATTAAATATGCAAATTGTCTCTTCAGAGAGGAAAAGGACTAGAACTCTATTGCCACTTAGTGGAATCAGCGACCTTAAAAATCATTATTGACTCTTTAAAGAGCCTTGTAATATGACTTGGGATAAAAGCCAAATCAGAATCTCAACTTGCAGACACGGTGTTTCGGGGTGTTGCCCCTCATCAGTGCAAAGTATGAGATCTGATTTCGCTAGATGAGAGGCTCTGGACTGGGATCTAAAGCCCCCGTCTCACATAGAGAGATCGCTAGCGAGATCGCTGCTGAGTCACGGTTTTGGTGACTCACCAGCGACCTCACCAGCGATGTCTCTATGTGTGACACTTTGCAGCGATCAGGCCCCTGCTGTGAGGTCGCTGATCGCTGCAAAGTGTCCTGGACCATTTTTTGGTCGTTGCCCTCCCGCTGGTCAGCACACATCGCTGTGTGTGACCAGCGGGAGCAGCGATCAGGCTGGTAACCATGGTAAACATCGGGTTACTAGGGGCACACGCGCACCTAGTAACCCGTTGTTTATCATGGTTACGAGCCAGCTAAAGTGAGCGGTAACCTCCCGCTCACTGTAGCAGAGTGGTAACCATGATAAACAACGGGTTACTAGGTGAACGTGTGCCCCTAGTAACCCGATGTTTACCTTGGTTACCAGCCTGCTCCTGCTTCAGCAGGCTGGTAACCAGGAGCAGGACATCGTGGAAAGATTCTTTCCACGATGTCGCTGCTCCCCTGATCGCTGGTGAGCCTGCCTGTTTGACAGCTCACCAGCGACCACATAGCGACGCAGCAACGATCCCTGACAGGTCGTATCGTTGTCGGGATCGTTGCAGCGTTGCTAAGTGTGACGGGGCCTTAAGGGGTAACGTTTCTCCTTGTGGAGAGTGACAAGCCAGGACTGGAATGTCAGAGAGAGGAGACTTATAAGCCATGCATGCTTCTCTGGGAAATAAAATATGCAAATTGTCTCTTAGGACTAGAACTCTAGCGCCACCTATTGGAAGCAGAAATTTAAAATCTCTTTCGTAGCCTTCATTGGGGGACACAGGAACCATGGGTTGATAAGCTGCCACCTGGAGGCTGACACTAAGAATACATCTTAGAACAAAAAAAGCTAACTCCACCTCAACAGCCGACACACAGTTACACAGTTAGAGCAAAAGAAATAGAAGGAGCAAAAACAAAACCCCCCCCACCTCAAACAAGTGAGGGTGTCGTGTCCCTCAATGAAGGCTACGAGAAAGATTTTACAGTGAATACCAAAAATCTTTGTCAGTCATTTCATTGGGGGACACCGGAACCCTGGGATGTCCTAAAGCTGTCCCTGGGGTGAAAAACCTAACACCAGTACTGCAGAAGGAAGAATAGCAATCCCTCAGGTTACAATCTGGGTAACTGCCGCTTGTAGCACCCTTCTGCTAAGACCTATCCCTGGACATAAAGGTAAGAGCTCCACAAAGATGTGGACAGAAGACTAAGTCGTGGCCTAATGGAATAGAAGAACAGACGCCTGGAGGCGTAAGACCCAGGAGGCTTCTACCCTGTGGAGAGAGACAGCAGTGCCCTTGCGGGGGCACCCTGGCTTAGCTTGGCCTTCCACAGTGTTAGATCGACACCAGAGGCGAATGGTAGCCTTAGAGGCAGTTTGACATCCGCCAGAGCATACTGGGATGACCCACAAGGCATCGGCACGTCCAAACAGAGATGTGAGAGACAGGTAGAGCTGCACAGCCCTGACTACGTCAGATTTTGTAAGAGTCTCTCCAAGTGCCTAAAGGAAGGAGAGCAATCTCCTCATTAAGGTGGAAAGTGGAGAATCACACTAAGGAGAAAGGAGTTAGACTAATCCAGGCTAAGACTGGTCTGCTACTCAGATCTGTGTCTGCCTCCGAATGACACTAAACTAAACAACTGGATGTCGGCTGCCCAGGTGTAGCCTGGTGAGTAGGAGTTAAGATGTATTCTTAGTGTCAGTCTCCAGGCGGTAGCATATTAACCCATGGTTCCTTTGTCAACTAATGAAGCGACCGAGAAAAGCAAACAGATTCCCAGGAAAGATGCTGAATCTCCTTGTGAGTTTTCAGGGTAATGCCTCCTGGAAGAAGGTATGCAAAATAGCTCTCCTCCAGGAGAAAGAAAGCTCGGTCTAGTGTCTTTCTAGGAGGCCTTGCACAGCCTGTCTCCTGCTCCAATGGGCAAAAAACTCTCCGATTCTGGCAGTCATGATCAATGGGGGACTCCCTCCATTGATCAGGTCACTGGGTTTCTGGGTGATACGATCAGGACCTGAAGATCCCTTGGAATAGATATCCAAGAGTTTCGGCAGACAGTCTAATGAGTAGAGGGCTTCCCGGAGATGATGGCAGGGGGGTAAAAGGTTCCGGCATGTCCTATCCTTTTGATCTCTAAGATGAGCAAGCGTTTCTGTATAAGGAGGAGTCCGGAGAAATAGCAGACAGCCGAACCATCATTTGGCTGACAGATAACTAAAGAGTAGGGGGCACAAAAAAAAATACACGGCAGAATAGAAACATAAAAAATAAAAGTTCAAAAGAAATTTCAATAAATGCTAACATTTATTATACAGTCAAGGTTCTTGCACGTAGGAAAAAAAACTATATTGTCCATCTTAGCTATTCACATGACCACAATAACCTGAAAATCTTATTTATCAGGTTATTTAGTGTGAAATGCAAACAGTACAAAAAATGCAATAAAAAAAAACCCAGAACATTGATGAAAATTGTCTTTTCTACATCCATGCCACAAAAAAATAGTGATTCAACAAGGCCAAAATAGCATGGTCATTAAGGGGTGAACCCAGTTCTCGATTTAAAGGCCTTCTATGGTATAATACATGGACATTCTCTGGAGCCAGAGTGACTCTTGAAGAAGTCCTAAAAAAAAAGTAAAAATTAAAAAAAGTATGAAAGTCCGATTGTCCTATACTTACTATGGGTTCTTGGAGTTTGGGGAGTGATCGGGGAAGGAATAAGAGGCGTTATCCCTGGATTTGTGGAGCTGCTGTGGAGGGTGAGACGGTTATCCGAAAGCTGAAGGCTCTTTGGTCGCGTTTTGGCAGACAAGCTCTGGGAATACATTGGAACCAGAACAGAGTAGATAAAGTAGATGAGGTGGCAATAAACTTGACATGACCCATGATCGATCCTGTTGACCTAGCCCAGATCTCCTGTCGCACACAATCCCGTCACTTCTCACCTCTTTTTCCCCCGGGCGCTCTGTGATGGTTTGAGATTGGCTGACGTTTCGCTTCAGTTTCATTGGTCTGATATCACCGTCGTCTCGGTCGTTGTGTTCTTCATGCCGGGAGATGAGGGATCCACGACGAGGAGGTACAGGTTCTGGAAGTGACCTAAGAACAAGTGGGGAATTCTTTAAATATGGAGAGGTCAACCTGGTAATCACTCAATGTCAAGCAGCTGCTGCAAAAGCAAGCATTATTTTAGGAGATGTGTTTTTCAACCTAGGTAACTATGTAAGATCAAAATGTAATATTACCCCACTATAAACCCCTTTAAGATCCAAATGCTGGGCCCTACCCCTAAGCTGTTGTGTTCTGGCACAGAATACTGTAAATTCCCTAATTCCTTATTGCAGGATCCCTGTTGTCCATGGCAAAACAAAACGATAGTGGTCTTTGCAACCATGAAGCTCAAGACGTTGGCAATTATGTGACTTACCCATGGGACTGCTTCCAAACCAGCAACGTCTTCTGTGAAGGCAATGCATGTGCAGATGTGGGAGATTTTGCTGGAGTCTCCATATATGCATTAAAACCATCTCAGTCAGCCAATCAAATCAATTTTCTCTACTAACAAGAATCAAAAACCTACCCTTCCGAGCCCGGTCTGGAGCTCCCGCTTCCTGAAGAAGAAGAGGAAGACACAGTAGACAACCTTCTTAGAGTGGCAGATGTGATATATGGAACAACCACAGAGCCGGCACGACTCAGTTTCCTGTCTGTGAGGCTGGAAGGCTGAAGTAGAGTAAGGAATAGTTGTCTTAGACTATTATGGTCCATTCTGATGTTTCTCCAACGTTCCAGAATCTACTGGACTCTTACCAAAGTGATTGTCCCATACAGTTTTTCCACCTTTCTCCTCAGGTTCTGGAAACAGGACACAAGTCTCTCATGAAGAGGCCGGAGGTTCTCGGTCAACTTCTCTCCATGGATCCTGATTCCTTGAGCCAGAAGAGGCATCTGGATGGAGACAAAGCAGAAGAAAAGACATAAAAATTGAATGATACAGTGAGTAGAATGAAAAAATGATAAAATTGATCCCAAAAAAGTGTAGGCCAAGACGTGTAGTGTCATCTCCTGTCGACACCACCTGGATTCGTACCTGCAGAGCAATCAGCTGTTTAAGAAGCTCAATCTTGTCCTGGTCTCCAGGATGTTCTTGCAGGTAGCGCTCCGTAAAGAAAGCCTATGAGAGATGAGGAGGTGTAATCAGTAATGGCTTGTGAAGAAACAGGACAGAGGAGGACATACAAGAGCTCTCCAAATTTCAAGATTGCAGAAGTGCAACCTGTTTACATAAAAGTAATAATCTGCATAAAACGTTGAGTCACTTTGTAAATACATTATTTTTCTGCGAGGGTCAGGATTTACAAGCCTGTAATGTACTCCAGAGCTGAATTCACAATTCTGCAAATTTCTGAGCTGAAATCTCCCAGAAGTTTATACTGAGTTTGTTCTGGTGATATGCCTTCTAAGAACCAAGCCCTGAACCTGTCCGGCTGGATTACAGTGGTTGAGGGCAGCTGTTTGGAATGTGTTTAACGAGCTTGAGTCCAATAACAATGAGCAGAACACGGAGTGCAGCTCTGGAGTATAAGAGATTGGTCACCTGTAAAGATTTGCCCTTAAAAAATGCCATAGAAAATAAAGAGAAAGCTGCAAGGTAATTCACAGTGGTTATTCAGTAACAATAAAAAAATTATATGTACTAGCTACTGAACCCGTTCTAAGCCCGGGTGGCGAGCATTTTTATTGGTATATGGTCTCCCATGCTGGTATGTGCTGCTCCCCTCCTGGTATTTGTGCTGCCCCCATCCTATCCCTACCATCCTATCCTGGTATGCATAGCACCCCTCACCCACAATCCCGGTATGCGTGGCACCCCTCACCCACAATCCCGGTATGCGTGGCACCCCTCGTCCCCAATCCCGGTATGCGTGGCACCCCTCGTCCCCAATCCCGGTATGCCTGGCACCCCTCGTCCCCAATCCCGGTATGCCTGGCACCCCTCGTCCCCAATCCCGGTATGCCTGGCACCCCTCGTCCCCAATCCCGGTATGCCTGGCACCCCTCGTCCCCAATCCCGGTATGCCTGGCACCCCTCGTCCCCAATCCCGGTATGCCTGGCACCCCTCGTCCCCAATCCCGGTATGCCTGGCACCCCTCGTCCCCAATCCCGGTATGCCTGGCACCCCTCGTCCCCAATCCCGGTATGCCTGGCACCCCTCGTCCCCAATCCCGGTATGCCTGGCACCCCTCGTCCCCAATCCCGGTATGCCTGGCACCCCTCGTCCCCAATCCCGGTATGCCTGGCACCCCTCGTCCCCAATCCCGGTATGCCTGGCACCCCTCGTCCCCAATCCCGGTATGCCTGGCACCCCTCGTCCCCAATTCCGGTATGCCTGGCACCCCTCGTCCCCAATTCCGGTATGCCTGGCACCCCTCGTCCCCAATCCCGGTATGCCTGGCACCCCTCGTCCCCAATCCCGGTATGCCTGGCACCCCTCGTCCCCAATCCCGGTATGCCTGGCACCCCTCGTCCCCAATCCCGGTATGCCTGGCACCCCTCGTCCCCAATCCCGGTATGCATGGCACTCCTCGTCCCCAATCCCGGTATGCATGGCATTCCTCGTCCCCAATCCCGGTATGCATGGCACCCCTCACCCCCCCAATCCTAGTATGCGTGGCCCCCTCATCCCCCAATCCTGGTATGCGTGGCCCCCTCACCCCGCAATCCTGGTATGCGTGGCCCCCTCACCCCGCAATCCTGGTATGCGTGGCCCCCTCACCCCGCAATCCTGGTATGTGTGGCCCCCTCATCCCTTTCACACTGTACACACATACAAAAAAATTAATAGTTATACTTACCTTTCTTCTCTGTGCTCCAGTGCTGCGGAGGAGGAGTACGGCTCCGGAGCACCGCGCTGTCCGGCGCCATTTTGCTGAAGACACAAATGGCGCCGGATAGCGTTATGCGCATGCGCCAATCCGACGCCTCACTCCTGTCCCGGTCTCCGGCGAAGAATGGCGCTGCGGCAACGCTCCTCCCGGTCAGGTAAATATGGTGCTGGAGATCGCGGTATGCGTTCAGTGTCTACGCATACTGCGATCTCTGGCGCCATACACACTGCTCTTACCTGTAATGGCTGGATAAGTTCTTCTGTCTGGAGCCAGACTGTGGATCACGCATGCACAGTCTATGGAGGCTTCAGACAGAGACACGTATCCCCGGTTATATTATAGATGCACACCTCATGTGGCACTGCTAGCTTGGCCCCAAGTTAGTCTCTTTATATAGGCCACGAGCAATGATATCCCATTATATTTGACCGCTGCAACAAAAGACAGTGTACAAAGACCAGAGGGGGACCATGGACCTGCCATCTCGAAATCTGGACAGGAAATCCACAACAATTCTGGTATATGTGAACATATCCTTTAACATGTAATAACCCAGTATCTGTACAGGATATGTACTGTATGTACCAGAACAATAGTGAGTGCAGCTCTGGAGTATAATACAGGATAAGTAATATAATGTATGTACACAGTGACTGCACCAGCAGAATAGTGAGTGCAGCTCTGGGGTATGATACAGGATGTAACTCAGGATCAGTAATGTAATGTATGTACACAGTGACTGCACCAGCAGAATAGTGAGTGCAGCTCTGGGGTATAATACAGGATGTAACTCAGGATCAGTAATGTATGTACACAGTGATTCCACCAGCAGAATAGTGAGTGCAGCTCTGGAACATGATGCAGCTCAGGATCAATAACAATCAGTATAATATTTTACAATCAGAGTAATATTTTATAAGTGGAAGAACAATTTCTGGGTAGAGAAATGTAAGAGCATGGTTCCACTGGTGATATCAGAGCCTATACCCGAGTGACGATTATGGATAACCCCTCCTGTCACCAGGCTCAGCCCCCACAATACTGCACACGGATATTGTTGGCACATGGGGAACACGCAGAGATTGAGATGTTGATGGCTGTTACCACCTTTTCATAGTTGGAGAATCCGCCCATGACGGCAGGGTCCACGATCCCATTGAGCAGCATGGAGAGCGGGTGCAGGGGCAGGCCGGGGTCCGCACGGTGCTGCTGGACCTGGTGACTGATCTTCTCATTCGTCAGTTCCATGGTCTCGATGGCGTTCTGTAATGGGCTGATCTCCTCCTGTGGGAATATCAGAAACATGGCCGCTTGCATCAGTCGCACTGAGGGTCTCCCCTCTGGTACACCACGGCTGATTTACACTCTGAAGACTGTTTAGGACCCCCCCCCCCCCAGAAGTTGTCCTGCCGAGAGCAGCGTCCGCTATGGACAGGTTTGCTGCCTGTGAATGGAAACAGCTGTGTTCTCATTCACTGACACCAAACATGTCTGCAAAAGAGTGAAGAAATCAGGTTTCAAGATGGACCAATATATTTTTATATCCTCGCTGAGAATGTAATGTGAGGACATATTCGTTCGTCTCCTTACTGTGTGCAAATGCTTTACTTCAAACCACTTCAGCATGCCGGGCAGCTTGTACGCGGTGGTGAACGTTGTCCTCTCGATCCACATGGTCTGTGGGGTAAAGAAGGGGGCCAGCATGGCAGGCGTTAATCAGGCGGTCACGTGTCAGCAGAGAACAGCAGTATATAATGATAGCCCGAAGTACCGCGCCCCCAAAAGAGGTTCTACGCTGGCCGCCAGAGTCAGCAAAGGGGGCACGCCAGCCGCCACAGGTCAAAAGAGGGGGCAGGCCGGCCGCCACAGTCAATAGAGGGTGCAATCTGGCCACCACAGTCAATAGAAGGTGCAATCTGACCGCCATAATCAATAGAGGGAGCACGCTGTCCACCACAGTCAATAGAGGGGGCACACTGACCATCACAATCAATAGAGGGGCACTCTGGCCGCCACAGTCAATAGAGGGGGCAATTCGGCTGCCACAGGTCAATAGAGGGGACACGCTGGCTGCCACAGTCAATAGAGGGGGCTACCCAACTGCCACAGGTCAATACAGGGGGCACGCCGGCCGCCACGTGTCAGCAGAGAACAGAAGTATACATTGATAGAAATGTCACATCAGCCCAAAGTACCGCGCCCCCAAAAGAGGTTCTATGCCGGCAGCCACAGTCAGCAAAGGGGGCACGCCGGCCACCACAGGTCAATAGACGGGCCAACCCAACTGACAGAGGTCAATACAGGGGGCACGCCAGCCGCCACTGTCAATAGAGGGTGCAATCTGACCGCCAAAATCAATAGAGGGGGCACACTAACCATCACAATCAATAGAGGGGGCAATCTGGCCGCCATAATCAATAGAGGGGGCACTCTGGCCGCCACAGTCAATAGAGGGGGCAATTTGGCTGCCACAGTCAATAGAGGGGACACGCTGACCGCCACAATCAATGAGTGGGCAATCTGGCCACCATAATCAATAGATGGGGCACTCTGGCCGCCACAGTCAACAGAGGGGGCACGCCGGCTGCCACAGTCAATAGAGGGGGAAACCCAACTGCCACAGTGAATAGAGGTGGCACTTCAGCCGCCACAGATCAATAGATGGGTTGCTCCGGCCACCATAGGTCAATAGAGGGGGGCCGCCGGCCGCCACATTCAATAGAGGGGGCTCTCTGGCCGCCACAGTCAATAGAGGGGGCTTTCCGGCCGCCACAGTCAATAGAGGGGGCAACCCAACTGCCACAGGTCAACAAAGGGGGCACGCCACAGAAAACAAGGAGGGGACTCTGGCTGACACAGTCCCTTAGGGTGAGGGGGGTGTTGCCTCTGTTGACACAGTCATTGGGGTTGGGTATCTACGGATGACACATTCTTACAGCAAATTCATTGTCAGGATCTTTCTCTCCTTTTCGGAACGGCCTGGAATAGGAAAAGCTGTGCACCTCGTTGAAGCGATAGTAACTGCAGGAGAAGAAAGGAGACCGGTTACCCATGGCGGAGGCAGATATTACAACCTTACAGGACTGGCTCCTTGTGTCTGACATAGGAGGGAAACAGCGCCCACCTGAGGATCTGATCGGGCACCAGCTTGTCCTTATATCGGGGAGGGAGGTTCATTAATGGCTTCACACTGAAGCACTGCACATCTGAAGAATTACTCAAGGAAATAAATCAGAAAGATGTTTAGAGGCGTTCGAGCTCCTTATCTGATGTAGAGCTCCAAATCCCCTGTAGTGCCCTTAAATGATGAAATTCTGGCTACATGCTGCCACCACTAGGTGGCGTTTTATTGTATGCAGTTCCCTTTGAGCTCAATAATTAATGTCTACAGTAAGCTCACTAGCTCCCTCTTGTGGCAGATGTAGGCAGTAACAATTTAATTTTTGAGATTACGACTACACAGCGTATTTGGTCACACAATGTGAAGATCTAGTGGTCGATGTAATGGTGTTGCGAACATCACCGGCGAAATAAGGCATTGTAATTGATCGGCTGCTCTCCAGAGTAAAAGAACGCTCGCCATGGCCGTCATTCACTATGGCTAACAGACGAGATCCTGATTGGAGGACCCCCAGGGGGTACCAGAGTTAGGATACATTGCTTGGGGGAGTTTCTGATGTCATCTCCTGGCGGGGAGCTGCTGGACAGCTTCTCTGCGTTGGGGAACTGGGTCAGAAGCCAAAGGTTAAAATCTTCGAGTCGTTCATATTCCTTTCCCCGGTGTACAAAGACCTTGTTCTGCAGGAGGGAGAGAGCGAGGATTTTATGGGAGTGATGAGACTATGGAGGGAGGAAGAATAATGGGTATAGAGGGGTGCGGAGCTTACCCGTAAGAAGGAAGGGAATCCCTGGCCATAGTATCCCACCGCAAAGTACTCCGGCTGTAACCTCAAGGAGCGCATGATGTTCTGGTAGAAGCCGGCCTGTTTATTCTAAGGACATGGAGAGGTCAATGGTTACAGGTGCCGCGATGTGAACGTGGCACGTAGGCATCTGCCCGCTGACACATTGCTGCTGACACTAAGGGTTATTTCCAGAAAAGAAAATTATT
Source organism: Phyllobates terribilis (assembly GCF_046119375.1). Classification (NCBI taxonomy): domain Eukaryota; kingdom Metazoa; phylum Chordata; class Amphibia; order Anura; family Dendrobatidae; genus Phyllobates; species Phyllobates terribilis. The sequence continues at coordinate 559,786,951 of NW_027362771.1, forward strand.
TCCTATACATAAAATAGGGAATAACTGGCTGATCACTGGTGGTCCGAGCACTGGGACAGGAGGGATTTTAAGATGGGGGCTCTGCAGCCCTATTGTGGTACCTGCCAGGAATCTGTGCGTGCAGCGCTCTGCTACATCCTGTGCACACTGAATCGATAGGAGGTTCTAGATGGCACAGCAGAGGTTCTGGATTCTGTCGCAGAGGTTCTAGATTCTGCAGCTGCAGAGGTCCTAGGTGGCGCAGCAGAGGCTCTAGGTGGTGCATCAGAGGCCCTAGGTAGTGCAGCAGAGGTCCTAGATTCCGCCACAGAGGTTCTAGATGGCGCAACAGAAGTTCTAGGTGACACAGCACAGGTTCTAGGTGGCGCAGCAGACATACTAGATGGCGCAGCAGAGGTTCTAGATGGTGTTACAGAGTTCCATTCTCAGGGTTCTAGAACCCCAGTCTTGGGATCTTTTCAGGGTCCCCATGGTTGCTTTCCCTGCGATCATCAAATCATCCACTATCCATATAACTTCTTCTTTTGAGAACAACCCTTTAATATGTGAGCACCCAGCCCTGTGCCAATGTGTCAGAAAATGGAACCTAATACTTGTCAAAGCTGAGGTTTTGCTACAATTATATACAACCATGGCTTGATACATTGTAGAACCAACCCCCCCCCCCCCCCCTCCCCCCGGTAGAGAGATATTTTTTTCTGTGATGTTTTTAGCTGAGACAGATGCCTAGACTGGATACACTGCAGCAAACTCTCAGCTGTGAAAAGTATTAAAGGGGTGATCTCATCAGCTGATCACTCGAGTCCAGCCAAGAGGTCGTAGCAGCTGTAATGTCGTATTAGCGGCCGTACAGAAGAACGTATCACGGGGACCGCTCCAGTCCTCCAGAACAGAAGCCGCCTGTCTCCATTATGGCTGATAGGGAGGACGGTCGTGAGACAGCAGAGCCAGATTCCCTGGTTCCACAGCCCCGTTCTCGGATCACTCGGGGTCCCAGTGGTTGGACCACCAACAATCAGAAAGGTATCCCCTATTTTATGGATGGGAAATAACTCACTAGCTTGGGAATAGCCTCCTTTAAAGACAGTAGAGGGATTTAGCCTCTGGATGTAAATGTTACAATTCACTCACAGCAAACAGACATGGAAAAGAGATCAAAAGTCCTAAAACCTTTCATTAGGAAACGCAGAAGCCTTAGTCACATAAGTAGCACATATATATATATATATATATATATATATATATATAAATAAATGGTGCAGTCTCTCTAGATGTCTCTCCGCGTGTTACTAGATGGGTGCGCCTGACGAGGGGCGCAAGCTCCGATGAGGTCATTACCAGCAGGACGCTGAGCGGCTCGTAGTGGAAGATCTGGTTTTCGTACATCTCTATAAGCTCCTTGCTGCGTATGATGGCCTGTTCCCACATCTGTATCAGACAGGAGAAAGGTGTTACAAGCAGGGGCAGAGCAGCAGTGCACATTATGGAGTATGACACAGTCCAGAGGAAGATGACCCACCTTGCCCTTATCAAAGAAGGATATAATCTCCAGATACAGCCGTTCCTTCAGCTCCTGCTGGGTGTACACTGTGTAGCTGTCTCGTTGCAGCAGGTGAGGCGCGCATGGCTTATCAGACCACTAGGTGGCGACAAAGCAGCATAATTATTACCAGCAGAGCAGGACATGTGGCAGCACTGATCGTGGAGGGCGCTCACCTTCAGCAGCTCGGCATGGAGGAGCAGGGTGTACGCCGCCTCCGTGTAGTTCTCCTTGCTGAGGTGCAGATCTCTCAGTTTGTACACATACCTGCACAACAATGTAAACTATAGCATGGACTGTACAGCAGTGCCGCAGTATATTCAGTGCACATGTACCTGATATAAATATCCTCCCTCTTCTTCTCTTTATAAAAGTTCTGTATGAGAGAAAAAGGAACCCATGTGTAACTAGAAAGCAGACACCTAAGGGTTAAGTATAAACACGTATGTGTAATGGCGGTAGAGTAAGATCCCATTAAGCCCTAAGACCTAATTTTAATTTTTACATTTTTCTTTCTTTAGGGTGTTTAATTAATTCCCTTTTAACAAAAAAAAAAAAGGCTTCCTGGGAAAAAAGTTATGCAAATGAGCTCTCCTATGGGAGGAAGTACCTGTCTCTCTAGTGCCATCTATAGGTCGCTACTCTGTAAGTCAATGTCATACCAGCAGGTTGACGGTGCAGCTCATGCGGTTCTCCTCGCTCTCGTCGTTGGCGATGGTGCGGTAATCCAGCAGGTTCTCCAGCAGGCTGCTCACCAGGACGGTGAACACTTCCCCAGAGCTGGAGAGATACTTGTGCTTCCTGCAGTGCTCCAACAAGCTGAGGAGCAACATCACAAATGGTCAGGGACGAAGAAGGAGCGCGCATGAGGGTTACACACACGCCAACGCCTCTACGACCAGAAACTCACAGCTTCTCCAGGAGCTCCTTGTACTGTCTGTCTCCTCGTCCTCCTTCCACCTCCTGGTCCAGACGCGTGATCAGCTCGTTCTCAAACTACAGAAGAAAGAAAGGCCAACTGAGGAGTCATCCTCGGAAAGTCCGGTCTTCCTATGACCTGAAGCATACTTTCCCCGACATCATGTGTTGGGGAAGAGCCATCAAATGCCTTACTTGTCCCAGGGCTCAGCCAACTTTACTCTAAAGGCCACCTTAGGGGTTGTCCAGTGTGTCCTATCCTTGCCACCCTAAGTATCATCAATATTGGCCTTGGTGACACCCATGCGTAAAGAGAAAGGTGGTTTGCTTGGTCTTTGGGACCTCATGAATCTACTGGTGGTCACGGCACTGTCTACAGGTTAAGTATCTTTATTTCATCTATGGGGGAATCAAATTCTCATCTTAGATATTTATTTAAGAAGATTATAGTAAGTGCAGATCTAATAATGAAACTAATGTATAAAAATTTGGGGTCGACCCTAAAATGGGACCCTATTACCTGGAAGCCCCCAACCCGTTCGGGGTCATTCAGTGGAAGGCCAGGCAAATATTATAACCAGGCATTTTTTCATTTTTGCTCTTTTTTTTCGTCTACACAGCTGTAGGAGAGGATATTTTTTTTTGCGGGATGAGTTGTAGTTTTGATGACACCTTTCACTTTACCGTATAATGTACTGGAAAAGTAGATCAGTGTGATTACGGGGATCCCAAACTTGTAAAGTGGTTTTTTTTTTTTTTTTTTTTAAATTTTAGAACTTTTTTTTTTAGACTTTTGTAAAACTTTGCTTTGTGCTGTAATTGTTTACTTGTGCTTGTAGATAGATTGTGAGGGGCTGGTTTATTTTGTGTGCCGAGCTGTCATTTTTAGTAATAATGAAGTTTTGATTGCTTTTTATGGAGGAAAAAAAAGGCAATTCTGAGGGGTTAGTTTATTTTAAATCTTCATAGATAGGACTTTTTATACATGCAAAATATGATTATTTTTTATTTCCTTTTTTTATATATTGTTAGAATTTTGTTTTTATATTATTCATATTATATATATATATATATATATATATATATATATATATATATATATATATATATATATATATATATATATATATATATATATATATATATATATTTATTCATGATTATCTTCTTCAGTTGATGCAGAACCACCCGCAGTGGATTAGCCAAGGACTCAGGATTGCCTGTATTACAGGACTGTGAGCTGGAAAAGGCTGAAGGCAGAGCTGGTGACGGTCAGCTGCTGTTCTGTTTAGTATTTACAATTATTTCTGCTGCCACTAGAGGGAGCTCACAGCATACCTTTATTATAGTGTAAAATGTGAGCTACATAGTTCTGACAGTGAGCTCCCTCTAGTGGTGGCGACAGGCAAACAGCATTTTATTAAATAAGTTTGCCCCCGGCAAAAATACAATAGCGTTACTCCAAATATGATGTTTCAGAGATTATTATAATATCCGATTTGATAGCAAAGATGAAAAAAAAAATGAAATCTGAACTGTCACCAGCTTAAAAAAAAATGTCCCTTACCATATGGAAATGACCGCTGCCACTGAAGTTATGTTCATGCTGCATCATATCAAAGAAGATGGGGATTGTTGCTTTCCGTAGATCTGGCTCCGGGGTGAGGGTCACCTCCAGGACTGGTCCCACCATGGAAGGAATGAATTTAATCTTGTGAGGTCCTAAATGAGAAATACATGGGGAATAAACCAGGTTTACAAGCAAGAAAAAGGTCTATACAACGTTTAGATAATATGGGACATAGTAACCCTGAGAAATTATCCGAAGCGGTCCTGTAATTTCAGAGGTGTGGCGAGGGTACATGAGGAATAACCCTATTTCTACCCATGCTCGCTTGTATCCTGCATTTTTCAGCAGTTGTCGCTGAGCTAGTGGGTGGAGATTAGCTGCTTTGAGGTCTTCCACACAGTACACAGAGACATGAGTGATTTCTGATCTCCTGTCTCTACGTAGAACTCGTTCAGAAGGAGCAAAGGCAGCATGGAGGACATTATACAACAGTACTGAGCAGTGTAACTGTGAATCCAGCACTAAGCAGCAGCCCCATCTGTTAGTATCTGTACCTCCTTCTCTCACTCTGCCTCTCCCTCCTCCTGCCTAGACTTAAACCAATATCAGTAATCTGATCCCTCAGTGAGTGGGTGGCAGGAGAGGGGGAAAAGTGACTCCTAAGTGGAAAAAGAACAGATTTTTCTCATCGGATATATTCCATGGTTTCTTATATTTGCCCGTTCTGTTTATTATGCAAAGATTGTTGCTTTAAGGCCGGATTCCATCTATGATAAAGAAGGTCGTAGTCATCTGTACGAGCATCTGGAGAAAATCGACCGGGTTCACAATGGCCACCAGGTCACCTGCAATGTTGTGGGCCTTGTCCTTACACCTACACATAGGAAGAAGCATAGTAATATGTTTGCCTCTCACCTAAATTATACCACATATCTCTGATCTTCAGACCGATCTCTTTCCTCATGTCCCCGTATCTGCAAGAAACATTAGATAGAGATATTCAGCCTGTACACAAAGATAAGATTAACAACCACAAAAAGAGAAATTCTTCTATAAGAAGATAGAAATTCATATAAATATCACATTTTTAATATTTATTTCATAGATTCTGACAACCATCAGACACCACTAGGGGGAGCTCACTGTATACAGTTTCACCATTACATGGAGTTTTCTCATCTTCAGGAGCACAGTGCTCCCCTACCTCCCGACTTCCTGTTTGTCAGGGAACGGTGCGCTCCTAATGATTGCCAGCAGCATGGTTATGCCGCTAGCCCAAACAGAGTGCACTGCCGTGCTGCAGAGACAGCATCAGAAGAGCACCGGGTCATATTTAGAGCAGCGCTAACAAGCTCTACATCAAAGGTGAGAACCGCTCACATCTGATGTCAAAACGAACGGCGCCTGATCCCTTATTTAATGATATAAAAAACTCTAAACCAACGTCTTGTCGCTCTTACTTGCACAGGATCTTGTGCCGCTTTTCCTGAGAGAACTTGTGCAGCTGCAGAGAGTCGTGGGTTAACAGTGATACGGCCAAATGGAAGAAGTTATTCCAGAGCTGAGAAAAAAAAATCCAGAGATCAAAGGTGGAGACCTGCGGTAACAGAACTGTCCTTGATCATCAAGTCTCAAAAAACCCAACGCAATTGACAGAGAAGGTAAATCTCCAGGCTCGGACTGGCCCATCGGAGAACTGGAGAATCCTCTGGTAGGCCGCCCCTGTGGAGGGGTGCTAATGAGCAGTCCTATTACACTTCATTCACAATTGGCAGAAAAAGGTGTCATCAAATCATTCATTAAACAAGCTAGCCAAATTAATATTACACAGAAGCAAAAGTAAATTTGCGTCCTAGGGTCAGGTTCTTTTTGCAAGTAGCTGAACAGTGGGCCCAAAGAATTAATGTTACTGGTGTCAATCCAGTCCAATACTGTATATCTCAATGGTTTTGTACTAAAACTGGTCTGACACTTCAGCCCCAATTCATAATTTACGGGTTTTTTTTATAGTTACTTTCCTTCTTTGCCTTGTGCTATTTGTTACAGTTTTTTTGGTGACAAATTTTTCATAAATTTTGCGCAAAGTCAAAAAATTGTTTCTTTTTGTGTTGACTGATTTTCTGACTTTTTAAGAAAAAAAAATTGCACAAAACAAAACGAAAAAGTAATGTACTCAAAAATACACCAGGAAGGGTGGGGGTGGGGCAGGAACTGGAGTGGAGAAGCGGCAAATTTTGCAACTTTTTTTATTTTTTTTTTAAAAGTCGCATATAAAGAAGCAGAAACATCTGGAAACACCAACCACAAAGAAGGAAAAAAAGGAAACAGGCGAGCAGATAGAAAACAGACTGCAAAAAAAAGCGCAAAAAGAATATTGAATTGGGTAAAAAATAAAAATAATAATAATATTTAATTGGATGCAAGCAAAAAAAAGAGCAAAAAAAGGTTTAACTGGGTGCAAGCAAATAAATATTTTTTGTGCTTTTTTTTTTTTTTGCTTGCACCCAATTAAATATTTTTTGCGCCTTATTATTTTTTTGCTTGCACCCCAAAAAAAAAAAAAAATCTTAAAACTGAGTAAGATCAGCGGCTGCCGGGCAAATCTGATGCCACTTATCTCTCTGCTAAAGAGAATCAAAGAGCAAATAAATGAGATTCTTAATATAACGAAGGTAGACAACTTTTTAGGGAATGTTTTGTATCGCTCTGCAGGGGATCTGTGGCCGCCATGGTATGGACGCCCGGGTGCGGCCTACAGCGCAGATATCAGGACTGACTGCTGTGTATTGCAGCTATGGGTGCAGGGATGGTGCATTAGAGCCACGCTGCACTGTACTTCATGGTGCAGAGTGTATCCGCTCAGTATCGCTCTCCGTGGAGCCGTTGGGAGACGTAATATTGGATGAAAAGTGCTCGAGCAGCTTTTCCTTTATTGCAGATTTTATGATGTTGGTGCTGAGAAAGCATCGGCATAAAATCCTCCCCTAATGAAATTCCCCTAAATGAAATCTAATATTTATGGAGACGCCATTTCTGTAATGAAGGCATAAAAACGCTTTCAGGCTAATTGAAGAATAGGCCATTATCATTTCATGGACAGACGGCTCCATAGTCAGACTGCCCTTACTCTTAAAGGGGTTGTCCACTCCTGAGAATTTTCTCAAAAACCTTCCGGAATACTTTAAAATAAAAATATATGGTGATCTTACGTGTGCCCATCCCCTCCCCCAATGCTACTCTTCCACCGCAGCGCAGATCCCCTACTGGTCTTGGCGTTTCTTCAGTTAGGCGGAAATGTGACTTGTCACCATTGCGGGCAGTGATTGGTAGCAGTGGTCAAATGTATTTCTGGATGGAGCAGGTCTTTGTATAGGCTGTTCTGGCCAGAGAGATAGATGACCACTGCAGCCAATCCGTGTTTCAGAGAAAGGTCGGCCGGGGACTATGGGTCTTGGATGACTAGTCCATGAGGCCGATCCTTGCCCCTCTAGATTGACAGGTCTCTCTCTATACACACACATAGGCAGAGACCTGTCAGTGTACGGGAGCGGGATGAGGAGAAGTCACCAAGAACCAGCCTCTTGGACTAGTCATCCGAGACCTACAGTCCCCGCCGGCCTTTCATAGTATGTTTTCCTTGAAATGCAGCAGTGTGATAAAGTAAAACATACGCGGCAGGACTCGGATTCATGCTGCCGTGGTTGGTTCGTGGTTATGGCCGCTCCCTTTAAGCTCAGTACACGGGCAGACCATGTTCTCACCTGTAGCTCAAAGTTGGTCTGATCCAGGAAGAACTTGTTCAGGACAACTGAAAACCTGTTCATGGCCCGAAGAAACACCCTGCAAGAGAGACACCCGGAAAATAGTCACTATCATCACTTCCTTCATATGAAATTCCTGTAATCTGCCATCTCCTAATCCAGATCTCATTACAGCAATGAAGACCTGGCAGAGTGATAGTGTGTCAATGTACAGTACAGACCAAAAGTTTGGACACACCTTCTCATTTAAAGATTTTTCTGTATTTTCATGACTATGAAAATTGTACATTCACACTGAAGGCATCAAAACTATGAATTAACACATGTGGAATTATATACTTAACAAAAAAGTGTGAAACAACTGAAAATATGTCTTATATTCTAGGTTCTTCAAAGTAGCCACCTTTTGCTTTCATGACTGCTTTGCACACTCTTGGCATTCTCTTGATGAGCTTCAAGAGGTAGTCACCGGAAATGGTTTTCACTTCACAGGTGTGCCCTGTCAGGTTTAATAAGTGTGATTTCTTGCCTTATAAATGGGGTTGGGACCATCAGTTGTGTTGTGCAGAAGTCTGGTGGATACACAGCTGATAGTCCTACTGAATAGACTGTTAGAATTTGTATTATGGCAAGAAAAAAGCAGCTAAGTAAAGAAAAACGAGTGGCCATCATTACTTTAAGAAATGAAGGTAAGTCAGTCCGAAAAATTGGAAAAACTTTGAAAGTGTCCCCAAGTGCAGTTGCAAAAACCATCAAGCGCTACAAAGTAACTGGCTCACATGAGGACTGCCCCAGGAAAGGAAGACCAAGAGTCACCTCTGCTTCTGAGGATAAGTTTATCCGAGTCACCAGCCTCAGAAATCGCAGGTTAACAGCAGCTCAGATTAGAGACCAGGTCAATGCCACACAGAGTTCTAGCAGCAGACACATCTCTTCAACAACTGTTAAGAGGAGACTTTGTGCAGCAGGCCTTCATGGTAAAATAGCTGCTAGGAAACCACTGCTAAGGACAGACAACAAGCAGAAGAGACTTTGTCTTTGTGCGATGCAGAAAAAGTGAACGGATGGACTCTACATGCCTGGTTCCCACCGTGAAGCATGGAGGAGGAGGTGTGATGGTGCTTTTCTGGTCACACTGTTGGGGATTTATTCAAAATTGAAGGCATACTGAACCAGCATGGCTACCACAGCATCTTGCAGCGGCATGCTATTCCATCCGGTTTGTGTTTAGTTGGACCATCATTTATTTTTCAACAGGACAGTGACCCCAAACACACCTCCAGGCTGTGTAAGGGCTATTTGACCAAGAAGGAGAGTGATGGGGTGCTACGCCAGATGACCTGGCCTCCATAGTCACCAGATCTGAACCCAATCAAGATGGTTTGGGGTGAGCTGGACCGCAGAGTGAAGGCAAAAGGGCCAACAAGTGCTAAGCATCTCTGGGAACTCCTTCAAGATTGTTGGAAGACCATTTCCGGTGACTACCTCTTGAAGCTCATCAAGAGAATGCCAAGAGTGTGCAAAGCAGTCATCAAAGCAAAAGGTGGCTACTTTGAAGAACCTAGAATATAAGACATATTTTCAGTTGTTTCACACTTTTTTGTAAAGTATATAATTCCACATGTGGTAATTCATAGTTTTGATGCCTTCAGTGAGAATGTACAATTTTCATAGTCCTGAAAATACAGAAAAATCTTTAAATGAGAAGGTGTGTCCAAACTTTTAGCCTGTACTGTAAGTGGGGCTTATATTCATTTCTATCAACATCAATTAATCTGGAATTTTGGATAATCCAGCGCCTATGTCTCAATAACGCCAAATTAAGGGGATCTCCAGGGAAAACTAAAAACTTCATATTGCTCTTAGTTCCTAACATGTAGTCTCCATTTTTTTCATTCACGTTATTCTGGTTACACTCCCCTTCCCTCTTAGTATTAGTATAATACAACTCACTACTGAAATCAGAGCCAAGGCTGCTGTAATCACAGGACATTATTGACCAGCGATTCCCTTCTTCAGAGACCGAGATGACGCGTAATTTCCCATTCATGGTATTTTAGCTATCTGAACCTATCTGGCCTTCCAGCTGATGCCTGCAGGGAGAAAGTAAAGTGCAGCAGTGACTAAAGTCTACCGTATATTAAACTTGCTGCACCCCCTTTTCCTCCTAACGTTAGCATGGTCTAACCCATGCCAAGGCTGCAGTAATCACAGGACATTCATAACAAGCTTGTTCTCTCTAAAGATAAACGGACAGTACATCATTACATGATTTGTAGGATATAAAATTAATAATTACAATAATTTTCATAATTTGCATCTTCTATAACTACTTCTTCAGCTGATGTCGGCAGGGAGAAAGTAAAGGACTACAGAAACTCAAATCTCCTATTTTCCTCTATAATGAAATGAATTAATTGTGCAGCCTTCAAGTGAATGAAGATCATAAACAGCATACAGCCAAGAGAATGAGTTATCAGGTAGGAAGGACACCTACTTGTTCTGAGTCATGGTCATCAGCATCCAATCCCTCGGGAAAACTCGTTTTCCAATTAGGTCCTTAAACATGATAAATGTCTCCATCAAGAAATCCTACAGCGGACGGGAGGAAAAAAGTGGAAAAAGTTGAAGAAATGGACATCTCATGAGAGAAACTCAAATAAGGCAGTAGGGGGACTTACAATGATGTCTTGACGAGTCTTGAAGGTGCTGATATAGTGATCATAGTGGTAATCTTCCATTTGTCTGAGAATGGCGGTCATACAAGCGACAAAACGACCCTAAGAAAGAAACGAGCAGAAACAATTTCTCGAGAATGAATCTATGTTACGACATCTACTCCACCACCATTATAGGTTAATGCGCTCCAGGACCCCATCGCAGACTCACTACATGTGGTGCCTGGCGGCTCATCCCTATAACTGTCCGGTTTACTCTCCGTAGAAGACGCTCCATGATGAGCTGGATGTGTAGTGTAGAGTCGCTCTGTACAAACAGAAGATAACAGTAATCATCAAGAATAAATCACATATGAAACTACGACAGGACAAAATTCATACCTAGTCTAAACAGTTAGACTCTACCAACACCAGAGGGAGCACAGGAGCTTATCAATGTAGAAATAGTATGCAGCAAGCTCCTAAGCTCCCTCTAGTGGTGGCCGTATTACATCTGATTTTATCATGCATGACTAAGATAAGTTTTTTCTTTCCTGGCTTAATATAAGCCAAGCATGTGAGGACCAAAATGACAATTTAGGGTCACTCCTAAGAGTTACACTTCCAGGAATGTTTAAATGTGCGGAGCAGAAAAAGGTTGTATTGCATCTCAGGCCCATTTACATCAATGGTGTTAGGCTGCAATACCAGACACAACCCATAGGTGCTGTTTTTGGACGAGAGCAGAGCAGCCATGTTTTTCCTATTTCCGTCAGCATTACTGTCTCACTCACCGCTTCTTTGTTCTGTAGTGCCTCCAAAATATTACTGAGGAGCTGTCCGCTGGCATCATAATCAGGCTTGGTGTAATTGTCATCTAACTGTCCACTCAGCTGGTCAATAAAAAGAGGTAAAAGGGCATCTCTGCACTCTGCAAAGAGAAAGGGTCTAGTATCAAATAACATTCCAGTGTATGAGATGTATTAAAGCGCCGAAAAGTCATCAGACTATGCCACCCTACGTAAGGGTAGCGTATCTGGGGTCAGGTCTATTCTACTATTAGCCAAAAGGGCATATACTATACATTTTGTGCAGGCTGGCTAGTAGGAGTGATCAGATAATACACAGCTTCTGAGTCCGGTGTATTCGTGAGCATAGAGCTCCCCCTGCCTCTCCCCATCCTTCTCACTGCCATGAGGAGTGAGGAGAGGCAGGGGGAGCTCTATGCTCATGAATACACTGGAGTCAGAAAACTATATATTTAGTATTTGTGAACACAGAGCTCCCCCTGCCTCTCCTAACTCCTCATGTCAGTGAGAAGGATGGGGAGAGGCAGGGGGAGCTGTATGCTCATGAATACACTGGAGTCAGAATACTATATATTTAGTATTTGTGAACATAGAGCTCCCCCTGCCTCTCCCCATCCTTCTCACTGCCATGAGGAGTGAGGAGAGGCAGGGGGAGCTCTATGCTCATGAATACACTGGAGTCAGAAAACTATATATTTAGTATTCGTGAGCATAGAGCTCCCCCTGCCTCTCCTAACTCCTCATGTCAGTGAGAAGGATGGGGAGAGGCAGGGGGAGCTGTATGCTCACGAATACACAGGACTCAGAACCTATGGAATAGATGATCACTACTAACTAGTCTTCAAAATATTTATTTTTTTTGCACCATTTTGTCTAATAGGGAAATTAACCAGTTCAATAACATAGTCTGAAGATCGACTACCTTAAAAGGAGTCTGTCAGCTGTTTTTTTGCTATGTAATCTGACAGCAGCATGAAGTAGGGGCAGAGATCTTGATTCCATCGGTGTAACACTTCCCGGGCTGCTTGGTGCAGTTTTGATAGAATCCCTGTTTTCTCTGCTGCAGATATAACAGAGCTCAGAATGCTGAGCTGTGTATAACCCCGCCCACACCACGTATTGGCAGCTTCTTGTGTACACTGTCAACAAGCTACCAATCAGTGGTGGGGGCGGGGTTACACAGATTAGCTGGACTGCCTGGCACTTGACACCTAGTCCTGTAGTGATAATCTCCTGCTGATAAATGTTTCATCCGGTTTCTCTCAATTCTTCTATGGAAAGAAGCCGAACTAATCTAGTTGATTTGTGACCACAAGTATGCAAATAGGATACATGCGGTCACATGACCTTCAGCTTGTACCGGGAATATTGGAGAACCACGAAAGTGCGCACATTGCATGCTGTCACGATTCAGCAGTCTGCAGTCATATGTAAGGACTGCAGTCTTTTGTTTCAAGCCTGAACAACCCCTTTAATTATTACAATATGGGTAAATATTTTACCGCACAGTACTCACCTGGTTGCAGAAAGAGGTCACTCTCCACCACTTTGCACATACAGGTCAGTGTCTGATGGACAAGCTGGTCTGGAGGAACGCTCTGCATGAACTTGGCGAAGAGGTCGCTGTAAAATGATGAGGAGGTCAGAAGGTTTATTCGCTATTGACCCATGGCACAAATGCATAGCAAAAATCTAAAGGAGTTGTCTCCTCAGAGAAAGCCGACACTGTGGTGACCATATGATCAGGGGGGTTGTTACTCTTGTACAAATCGCCATTTGGTGTAAAGTAACTTATGGGTCAGGCATTGCTCCCTGGGCAAAAAGTATGCAAAATTGCTCTCCTTCAGAAGAAAGAAACCCATCTCTGGTCAAGGTATCTCCACTGGGTAGTAATAACTTGTTGATCGGTGAAGGTCCGACGGCTGGGAGAACAGTGAACATTTATTTCCGCAAGAATGGAGCAGTAGTGCGTATCTGCGACCTGTGATCAATTCATTCCTTATGGGGCTGCTAAGCGTTGCATTTGGCTTTTTTCAGAAGCCCCAATGAGAATGAATAGAGGGGCGGTCAGGAATCAGACCTGTCGTGCCATCCAGCAATGGGAATTAAGGTTCCCTGATCTGCCAATCGGTGCAGATCCCAGCTGTGGGATGCCCATCGGTCAGTAAATTAACATTTATCCCATGGATAGGTGATAACTTGCTTTAACTGGACAATAGCTTTAATCTCCAAGTAAGGATATCAGCCAAACCATAAGCCTCCCATGTCAAAGACCCCAGCCAAGCAGTAATCAATTTTGCACTGACGAAGGGGCAAAAAAAGCCCGAAACAGGTGTCTACAGATGGAAGACTCTGCTTTTTGGAGCAAAGTCTGGATTGGCTTATATCCCAAGACATGTTGCAAGGTTTGTTAAAGGGTCAGACCTGGACTTTCAGATTGGCTACCTCCAATAGGTGGCGCTAGATGAACAGCTTCTTTCTTCTTGAAGGGGGTTAATTTGCAGGCTATTTTGATGTAATACATGGATGACCTGAGTCCGTCAGCGGAGCAGCCTCTTTGACGTCCATTGCTCTACTCGAGGCATATGGAGAGAGGATGACTTAAGCTACAGATTGTGAGGGAGATAACACCACCTGGCCACTATGACTCCTCACAGAAAGCAGACTATGGGCTCTTCGTCAGATTTACCTCAGCTCCACCGGATCAAAGACATTTTTCAAGTTATTTATAATTCCCGGAAGATACTTCAATGCGGCCGCCTACAACACAAGACAACGATTAATTGCCGTATGGACCACATCCATGATCAGGAATGAAGGACACATGGAGGAGACATGTGCAGCCGGGTAGGAAGTAAATGGCCGATCACGCACCTTAATCTTCACCGCCTCCTGCAATGGTCGGTCCATCAGCTCATTGAAGGCCAGAAATAACTGTCGTATGGAGTCATTGAACTGGTCGTTTCCTTCATCTTGCCCGTAAAACCTGGACAAGGGACAGAGACATATATTCATCTTCAAGTCACATCTCTTCTTCTCTCCAGAAACCACGAAATTCATATTGTATTAAGCCTACGAGCTGCTACTAGAAAAATGGCCAGGACTAATTCTAAAAAGTGTGTGCAACCAGTGTGAATGGGTGTTATGCATTGACTTCCTTGTGTCTGCTATCAATAATTTTATAACACTACTTTATAGTACTATCTAAGAAGCTGTAATTTGGTCACTGTATATTTGCCTTGGTTGAGCACTATATGGCAGCATCACACATTTCCATTTGATGGACCCCAATCCTTTACCATCATGAGAACTGAGAATAACAACTAGACGGCACTTTGCACTTCTCCTCAATCATAGGGGGTAAAAATAATAAGCAGAGGACATAATGAATCAGAGCCAGGAAGGAGAGCAGGGACCACAGGCTAGGAGTGACAGCTTCTCCATCACAAGGCATCTCTTACAGCCATGGGGGCAGAGCAGTGACCACAGCCTAGGAGTGACAGCTTCTCCAATACTAAAAGTCCCTTATAGCCAGGGGAGGCAGAGCGGTGACCACAGCCTAGGAGTGACAGCTTCTCCAATACTAGCCATGCCTTATAGCCAGGGGAGGCAGAGCGGTGACCACAGCCTAGGAGTGACAGCTTCTCCAATACTAGCCATGCCTTATAGCCAGGGGGGGCAGAGCGGTGACCACAGCCTAGGAGTGACAGCTTCTCCAATACTAGCCATGCCTTATAGCCAGGGGAGGCAGAGCGGTGACCACAGCCTAGGAGTGACAGCTTCTCCAATACTAGCCATGCCTTATAGCCAGGGGAGGCAGAGCGGTGACCACAGCCTAGGAGTGACAGCTTCTCCAATACTAGCCATGCCTTATAGCCAGGGGGGGCAGAGCAGTGACCACAGCCTAGGAGTGACAGCTTCTCCAATACTAGCCATGCCTTATAGCCAGGGGAGGCAGAGTGGTGACCACAGCCTAGGAGTGACAGCTTCTCCAATACTAGCCATCCCTTATAGCCAGGGGAGGCAGAGCAGTGACCACAGCCTAGGAGTGACAGCTTCTCCAATACTAGCCATCCCTTATAGCCAGGGGAGGCAGAGCGGTGACCACAGCCTAGGAGTGACAGCTTCTCCAATACTAAATGTCCCTTATAGCCAGGAGAGGCAGAGCAGTGACCACAGCCTAGGAGTGACAGCTTCTCCAATACTAGCCATGCCTTATAGCCAGGGGAGGCAGAGCGGTGACCACAGCCTAGGAGTGACAGCTTCTCCAATACTAGCCATCCCTTATAGCCAGGGGAGGCAGAGCGGTGACCACAGCCTAGGAGTGACAGCTTCTCCAATACTAGCCATGCCTTATAGCCAGGGGAGGCAGAGCGGTGACCACAGCCTAGGAGTGACAACTTCTCCAATACTAGCCATCCCTTATAGCCAGGGGAGACAGAGCAGTGACCACAGCCTAGGAGTGACAGCTTCTCCAATACTAGCCATGCCTTATAGCCAGGGGGGGCAGAGCGGTGACCACAGCCTAGGAGTGACAGCTTCTCCAATACTAGCCATGCCTTATAGCCAGGGGAGGCAGAGCGGTGACCACAGCCTAGGAGTGACAGCTTCTCCAATACTAGCCATCCCTTATAGCCAGGGGAGACAGAGCAGTGACCACAGCCTAGGAGTGACAGCTTCTCCAATACTAGCCATCCCTTATAGCCAGGGGAGACAGAGCAGTGACCACAGCCTAGGAGTGACAGCTTCTCCAATACTAGCCATCCCTTATAGCCAGGGGAGGCAGAGCAGTGACCACAGCCTAGGAGTGACAGCTTCTCCAATACTAGCCATGCCTTATAGCCAGGGGGGGCAGAGCGGTGACCACAGCCTAGGAGTGACAGCTTCTCCAATACTAGCCATGCCTTATAGCCAGGGGGGGCAGAGCGGTGACCACAGCCTAGGAGTGACAGCTTCTCCAATACTAGCCATGCCTTATAGCCAGGGGAGGCAGAGAGGTGACCACAGCCTAGGAGTGACAGCTTCTCCAATACTAGCCATGCCTTATAGCCAGGGAGGGCAGAGCGGTGACCACAGCCTAGGAGTGACAGCTTCTCCAATACTAGCCATGCCTTATAGCCAGGGGAGGCAGAGTGGTGACCACAGCCTAGGAGTGACAGCTTCTCCAATACTAGCCATGCCTTATAGCCAGGGGAGGCAGAGAGGTGACCACAGCCTAGGAGTGACAGCTTCTCCAATACTAGCCATGCCTTATAGCCAGGGGAGGCAGAGAGGTGACCACAGCCTAGGAGTGACAGCTTCTCCAATACTAGCCATGCCTTATAGCCAGGGGGGGCAGAGCGGTGACCACAGCCTAGGAGTGACAGCTTCTCCAATACTAGCCATGCCTTATAGCCAGGGGGGGCAGAGCGGTGACCACAGCCTAGGAGTGACAGCTTCTCCAATACTAGCCATGCCTTATAGCCAGGGGAGGCAGAGCGGTGACCACAGCCTAGGAGTGACAGCTTCTCCAATACTAAACGTCCCTTATAGCCAGGGGAGGCAGAGCGGTGACCACAGCCTAGGAGTGACAGCTTCTTCAATACTAAACGTCCCTTATAGCCAGGGGAGGCAGAGCAGTGACCACAGCCTAGGAGTGACAGCTTCTCCAATACTAGCCATCCCTTATAGCCAGGGGAGGCAGAGCGGTGACCACAGCCTAGGAGTGACAGCTTCTCCAATACTAGCCATCCCTTATAGCCAGGGGAGGCAGAGCGGTGACCACAGCCTAGGAGTGACAACTTCTCCAATACTAGCCATACCTTATAGCCAGGGGAGGCAGAGCGGTGACCACAGCCTAGGAGTGACAGCTTCTCCAATACTAGCCATCCCTTATAGCCAGGGGAGGCAGAGCGGTGACCACAGCCTAGGAGTGACAACTTCTCCAATACTAAACGTCCCTTATAGCCAGGGAAGGCAGAGCAGTGACCACAGCCTAGGAGTGACAGCTTCTCCAATACTAGCCATCCCTTATAGCCAGGGGAGGCAGAGCGGTGACCACAGCCTAGGAGTGACAGCTTCTCCAATACTAGCCATGCCTTATAGCCAGGGGAGGCAGAGCGGTGACCACAGCCTAGGAGTGACAACTTCTCCAATACTAAACGTCCCTTATAGCCAGGGGAGGCAGAGCAGTGACCACAGCCTAGGAGTGACAGCTTCTCCAATACTAGCCATCCCTTATAGCCAGGGGAGGCAGAGCGGTGACCACAGCCTAGGAGTGACAGCTTCTCCAATACTAGCCATGCCTTATAGCCAGGGGAGGCAGAGAGGTGACCACAGCCTAGGAGTGACAGCTTCTCCAATACTAGCCATGCCTTATAGCCAGGGAGGGCAGAGCGGTGACCACAGCCTAGGAGTGACAACTTCTCCAATACTAAACGTCCCTTATAGCCAGGGGGGGCAGAGCAGGGACCACAGCCTAGGAGTGACAGCTTCTCCAATACTAAACGTCCTTTATAGCCAGGGGAGGCAGAGCAGGGACCATAGCCTAGGAGTGACAGCTTCTCCAATACTAGCCATGCCTTATAGCCAGGGGAGGCAGAGCGGTGACCACAGCCTAGGAGTGACAGCTTCTCCAATACTAAACGTCCCTTATAGCCAGGGGAGGCAGAGCAGGGACCACAGCCTAGGAGTGACAGCTTCTCCAATACTAGCCATGCCTTATAGCCAGGGGGGGCAGAGCAGGGACCACAGCCTAGGAGTGACAGCTTCTCCAATACTAGCCATGCTTTATAGCCAGGGGAGGCAGAGCAGTGACCACAGCCTAGGAGTGACAGCTTCTCCAATACTAGCCATCCCTTATGGCCATGGGAGGCAGAGCAGGGACCATAGCCTAGGAGTGACAGCTTCTCCAATACTAGCCATCCTTTATGGCCAGGGGAGGCAGAGCAAGGACCAGAGCCCATCAGTGACCACTTCTAATCACTGGGTGCCTTCTGACAGCCGGAGGAGAGTGGGGGGGTGGGAGAGCAGTGACCCGAGCCCATCAGTG
Source organism: Phyllobates terribilis (assembly GCF_046119375.1). Classification (NCBI taxonomy): domain Eukaryota; kingdom Metazoa; phylum Chordata; class Amphibia; order Anura; family Dendrobatidae; genus Phyllobates; species Phyllobates terribilis. The sequence goes on from NW_027362771.1 coordinate 559,805,236, forward strand.
ACCACTTCTAATCACTGGGTGCCTTCTGACAGCCGAAGGGGGGGGGGGCAGAGCAGTGATCAGAACCCATCAGTGACCACTTCTAATTACTGGGTGCCTTCTGACAGCCGAAGGGAGGGGGGGGACAGAGCAGTGATCAGAGCCCATCAGTTACCACTTCTAATCACTGGGTGCCTTCTGACAGCCGGAGGGGAGTGGGGGGGTGGGAGAGCAGTGATCAGAGCCCATCAGTTACCACTTCTAATCACTGGGTGCCTTCTGACAGCCGGAGGGGAGTGGGGGGGGTGGGAGAGCAGTGACCAGAGCCCATCAGTGACCACTTCTAATCACTGGGTGCCTTCTGACAGCCAGAGGGGAGTGGGGGGGGGGGGGCAGAGCAGTGATCAGAACCCATCAGTGACCACTTCTAATCACTGGGTGCCTTCTGACAGCCGGAGAGGGATGGGGGGGGCAGAGCAGTGATCAGAACCCATCAGTGACCACTTCTAATTACTGGGTGCCTTCTGACAGCCGAAGGGAGGGGGGGGGGGGCAGAGCAGTGATCAGAGCCAATCAGTGACCACTTCTAATCACTGGGTGCCTTCTGACAGCCGAAGGGAGGGGGGGGGGCAGAGCAGTGATCAGAGCCCATCAGTTACCACTTCTAATCACTGGGTGCCTTCTGACAGCCGGAGGGGAGTGGGGGGGGGGTGGGAGAGTAGTGACCAGAGCCCATCAGTGACCACTTCTAATCACTGGGTGCCTTCTGACAGCCAGAGGGGAGTGGGGGGGGGGGCAGAGCAGTGATCAGAACCCATCAGTGACCACTTCTAATCACTGGGTGCCTTCTGACAGCCGAAGGAGAGTGGGGGGGTGGGAGAGCAGTGATCAGAGCCCATCAGTGACCACTTCTAATCACTGGGTGCCTTCTGACAGCCGGAGGGAGGGGGGGGCAGAGCAGTGATCAGAACCCATCAGTGACCACTTCTAATCACTGGGTGCCTTCTGACAGCCGGAGGGGAGTGGGGGGGGGGCAGAGCAGTGATCAGAACCCATCAGTGACCACTTCTAATTACTGGGTGCCTTCTGACAGCCGAAGGGAGGGGGGGGCAGAGCAGTGATCAGAGCCCATCAGTGACCACTTCTAATCACTGGGTGCCTTCTGACAGCCAGAGAAGGGGGGTAAAGCAGTGACCAGAATCAAGTAATAACCACTTCCCCATCATTAGACATCAATGACAGCCAGGGGGGCATTACAGCCAAGAAAGGAGCCTTCTGAGAGCCAAGAGGGGCAATGAGCAAAATTGGTAGCAACAACTTCCTACAGAGACAAAAACCCACCTCAACTTCCTGTAGAGACACAAAGACCAGCATCCACTTCTTATGTAGAGACAAAGACTCACCCTCACTGCAGTGGGACAAAGATTCACCCCCACTTCCTGTAAAGACAAGGCCCGCCTCCACTTCCTGTAAAGACAAGGCCCGCCTCCACTTCCTGTAAAGACAAGGCCCGCCTCCACTTCCTGTAAAGACAAGGCCCGCCTCCACTTCCTGTAAAGACAAGGCCCGCCTCCACTTCCTGTAAAGACAAGGCCCGCCTCCACTTCCTGTAAAGACAAGGCCCGCCTCCACTTCCTGTAAAGACAAGGCCCGCCTCCACTTCCTGTAAAGACAAGGCCCGCCTCCACTTCCTGTAAAGACGAGGCCCGCCTCCACTTCCTGTAAAGACGAGGCCCGCCTCCACTTCCTGTAAAGACTAGGCCCGCCTCCACTTCCTGTAAAGACGAGGCCCGCCTCCACTTCCTGTAAAGACAAGACCCGCCTCCACTTCCTGTAAAGACAAGACCCGCCTCCACTTCCTGTAAAGACAAGACCCGCCTCCACTTCCTGTAAAGACAAGACCCGCCTCCACTTCCTGTAAAGACAAGACCCGCCTCCACTTCCTGTAAAGACAAGACCCGCCTCCACTTCCTGTAAAGACAAGACCCGCCTCCACTTCCTGTAAAGACAAGACCCGCCTCCACTTCCTGTAAAGACAAGACCCGCCTCCACTTCCTGTAAAGACAAGACCCGCCTCCACTTCCTGTAAAGACAAGACCCGCCTCCACTTCCTGTAAAGACAAGACCCGCCTCCACTTCCTGTAAAGACAAGACCCGCCTCCACTTCCTGTAAAGACAAGACCCGCCTCCACTTCCTGTAAAGACAAGACCCGCCTCCACTTCCTGTAAAGACAAGATCCGCCTCCACTTCCTGTAAAGACAAGATCCGCCTCCACTTCCTGTAAAGACAAGACCCTCTTCCACATCCTGTAGAGACAAGACGCTCTTCTACTTTCTGTAGAGACAAGACCCTCTTCCACTTCCTGTAAAGACAAGACCCTCTTCCACTTCCTGTAGAGACAAGGACCCGCCCCCGCTTCCTGCAGAGACAAGACCCGCCTCCACTTCCTGTAAAGACAAGACCCACCTCCACTTCCTGTAAAGACAAGACCCTCTTCCACATCCTGTAGAGACAAGACCCTCTTCCACTTTCTGTAGAGACAAGACCCTCTTCCACTTCCTGTAAAGACAAGACCCTCTTCCACTTCCTGTAGAGACAAGGACCCGCCCCCGCTTCCTGCAGAGACAAGGACCCACCACCGCTTCCTGTGGAGGAACAAAATCCCGCTTCCTCTTCCTATAATCCATCACAGCATCTATGCACCTTGAGAAAAGTTGCACTTGAAATCAGGCAGTGGACTGCAAGTTAGAAGCTGGACTGAGTAGCCAGCACTTTGGATGGATTTATCAGATTAAAAACTTAATTTTAGGCAAATACAATAGTATGCAATTTGTTATTGTATTGGCTGACAGATGACCTTAAGTTACTGCACAAACCGAACCCTTTGATTCTACGTTAACAATAAGTTACACATGAATAAAAGTAATTGGAGAAAGCCACTCAATATTTTTAGCAGTTATGTCTCTGTCTTAGTCCACGGTCACACCTTTTAAGATATTGTCCAAATGTGTAAGACATCTAAATACAGCTTCTTCAAAGACTCTGCTTTGCATACACTTTCCTTCTAGCCTTAAAGGGGTTGTCTGGTTACAATATATTGATGACCTATCCACCGGATCGGTTATCAATGTCAGATCGGTTGGAGGCCAAGACCCGGTCCTCCAACTGACTGACTGTTTCAAGCTCCTGGATACTGAAGAACAGCTCCTATAAAATAATAACTGCTGATCGGTGGGGGGGGGGTGCCAGTGGTCAGTACACCTACATCCTGATGACCGGACAGCCCCTTTAAATGTTCCCTTTATTTATTTTTATTACACCTTTATTGCGATCAGTGCACAATTTTCTTATACAGAGCTCAAAATCCCAGCAGAAACAGATTTGCTATAAATTATAAAGTTCTGTCTACTTGCAGTCACCACTAGAGGGAGCTCAGGAACTTACGGCATACGATTATATGCTCAATTCAATAAGAACACAGTGTTCAATGAGCTCCCCCTAGTGGTGGCAGTAGATCATGACAGGTCCAGCATCAGGAAGCCACAAGGCACACAATAATGGAAAGTAATGAAGACACTGACCTTAGGTACAAGTCTCGGGACTGGACAATAAAGCGAAACAAGTACTTTATGGCTTTTAGGGATGAGAAGAGCATCTCTCTATGACCTGAATCGTCAGCGCTCCTCACGTACCAGGTCAACACCTTGATCAGCTTCCTATAGAAACGTTGCAATAAATGCACAAAGTCACATAAACATGGACATGACATAAAAGAAGAAAATGATAGACAGCAGAGGGGGGAGAAGCATTCAAGATACTAGGGAGGGAAGATCACTCAGGTTGTAGATAGGGAGGAAAGCTGTATAAGGGGAAATCAGTCCAAGAATGCAGCTGTGCTGATCCATGAGATCTACTGAATGCAGCAGCATCCTGGAAACCCCCAAAGCCTCACAGTCCTGTATTAGTGGAGGACACATCACCAAGACAAAAAGTCTGAAACGAGGTTTAAGCTGCAAACTGCATATCAGAGGGTGTGAGAATGAATGAAGAAATTCAGACTGCAGACTGAAACTTGGTGCAACTTTTACCGCAAAGTTATCACTAATTTATTTAGCCATGTCAGAGAAGTCTACGGGCGTTTATAATATCTGTGTGTGTGTTCCAAGTCGCTTACTTACTCATAAGCCAACGTAGTGCTGAAATGCTTAGTGATATAGGTCTCCAGGACTGGATTAAAGTGCTGAAACTTAATATCTGCGATCAGTGAAATAATAAAGACCTGAAAAGAACAAGATCATATAAGCATGTTAGAGGCAAAAACAAAAAACAGGGAGGAAGGGATAAAAGACAAAATGAGCATGTGGGAGGCAAAAAAAAAGCATGGAGGAACCATCACGAGACAAAATAAGCATGTGAGAGGCAAAAAGAACAAAACATGGAGACCGTGAAACAAGAAAAGATGCCACAGGATTAAAGAGAACCTTTTCTGGCAGCAAAAATCATATCAAAGATTCCTTTTAAAGAATGGGAAGAGGAAACAAAAAGAGAATAACTCATGGGAAGAACTAGGGAAGCATCCGATCTCACCAGGGCATCAAACACCAGCACGTCACAGCTTTCCTTGTCTTGCGCCTCCATCATGATGTTGAACAGAGCGTCCAGTGTGTCCTGCAGGAACTGAAGTGACCGGAGAAGAGGAAGGAGAGGTCAGACGCCGGAGGTGTCCAAACACAAGACAAGTGACACATTCAAGACTGATTTAATCAGAGCTCCATCAAAGCCGAGCCCTCCTTATTCTATATAGATACTTGGACCAGAAATAACACTTTTCTTCTTAAAAAAAAAGATATTGTTTGGCCTTTTAGCTATTGGCTACGACTCTCAAAAACTTATGACCTCCAGAAATCTAAGTTGTAAGACAACATACAAGTATGAGGCCTTGTTTTTCGAGCGGGTACATATATACGAGTATGTTTTTGTCCCACCCAAAAAATGGAAAACATTTTTTTTTTTTTGTACTTTTCATTTTATTTTATGCCATTCACCTTAAATAATGTCATTAATGTACAGAACAGGTTATTACAGTTTATATCCATAATTAACATATTTTTGTTGTTTTTTTTTATTGATTATTGTAACGTGATAACATTTATTTTAGAATAAAATATGACTTTATTTTATTTATTTTTTTTTTTTACATTTTCAAGTCCCATATTATTTTTAGCAATTATTTGTATGGTAAATGTACTCACATAACAGAAATAAATAGATTAATTACTTATGTTAGTGTCTATGTCTGGTTGCCCTAAAAGCCGGCACCCTGAACAGACAGCCCCTGGGTTTCTTATGTTAGCTCTAGGTTGTCCACCACCAAGGCCAAGGACATACCGTAAGTCTCAAGATTCGGAATACCTAGGACAAGGGTCCCCATTTTCGTTCCCTTTATGTCACAATCTGCTTTTTGGCACACAAGGGGTTGTACAAAGGAAATCAGAGTTATCTCTGATCTTCATCATTACAACAGAACCACTGATGTGCATCATGTCCGCTCTTCTGCTCTCGATGACACTGTCCGGCATCTAGTGTCAGACTGAAGAACATTGGGCCCACCAGAGGATTTGATTCTGAGGGCCCACCTTTCTCCCTCACTCAAGAACCCCATAGGAGCTGCAAGGTTTGCACTTTGAACTCTCCTGAATGAGAAGCCAGGGCCCACCGGAGGATTCTCCGGTTTTCTGGTGGGCCAGTCCAACCCTGCCGGCATCTTCTCAGAACTTACCTTCATGATTTCGCTTCCATCCACTTCCATGAGTTTGCGGAGTGCTTGATATATAGGCCTGGGATTAGAGCGCCAGTTTAGGAGACCAAGTAAGTCGACTGGTGGGAAAAAAACAAGTGAGTCAGGTCAGCCATGTTTCTCCTAAGAGGAGACATAAATCCCACCGGATTCCACACCCTCACCGTTCTGCGTCAGCTTGGTGGAACAGATCAAGGTGCTAATTTGGAAACTTTCCTTAGTGGGTGTCAGGTTGGGTGCATGTCCTCTTGGAGAACGGACTTCCTCCTCCTCCTCCTTAGTAGCCGGGAGCGATAAATACATCTTGGCATCATCCGATTTCTTGCTATCACCCTATTCACAAAAATTTTGCATTCAAACTACAAAATAAGTAAGGAAAACCCATGGAAAATATGGAAATAACTTCCCCAGAGCTTAGCACTAAAAAGCTGGAAAATGATATTACGAGGGCAGACTATCTTCTATTTTCATCAATACGTAAAGCTAATCTGTCAGAAAAAAATGACTGTTCAAACCAAGCATGGGCACTCGATGCACCCTTAGCGTGACCAAACAGTTCCAAGCGACTCGTTTTCCATCTATCTCTATCCTCCTCTCGCTCCTGTAAAGAAGGAGCTGTCAATAAAAGAAATATCCTGGAAATGTCCCAGAAGTGACCCGAAGTTATTATTCACTAAGGTGCTTGTTTTCCTTCTTTTCTGTTCTATTTCACTTGATGATCTGTGGTCTGTCTGTCCAGAGTGGATGTTTGTAGGTCTTGCACAGTAATGTCTGCTGTGGTCTCTTGCTAATTGCTTATTCAAGAAGGCAAACTGGTCCTACATCCCAGCACACATTTCCAATATATCCAGATCTGGCTTAAAGAAAACACGTGTGCTGAGGCACTTGTGTAATTGATTCTATGTCCAAAATATTCACGGTGTCTCGCCAGATAAACATGGCAAGAGGACAGAGCAGGAGACGGGTCCGCTATGCCAGATATTCACACAAACATGCTCTTTGTTCAGTTGCACGACAACATCTAATTTCCATATCTCTTTGCTTCATATATGTCCTAACTGCTGCTTCCTTTCATCTCTATCGCCCTTTGACATATTCTACACAGTCTCTCTACATCAGTCCCTCTCTCCTGCCCTCTCCGATGTACAACACTGAGGCCTTACTGACTTTTCTCAATCACTGCAAACCATCCACTACCACCATACAGCGCACAAACTGCTCACACAAATCAGTGAACCACCTACTCTCTCTCTTCTGTCTCCTCCTCCTTGTCGCTGGTGACATCTCTCCCAACCCTGCGGCTCCACACACTAGTATATAACTCTCATCCTGCTGCACATAGAAGCCCGGCAATCTTATAAACATTAGCTGCTTGCCTTCTCCTGTCTCTTTTAACTGTGCCCTTTGGAACTCGTGCTCAGCACACAATAAACTCCTCTGCATCCAAGATTTCTTCCTTTCTAATTTCCTTAACCTTCTGACCATCACTGAAACATGGATCCAGTAGTCTGACACAACCGCCGCAGCGGCTCTCTCGTATGACAAGCTACAATTTTCACACACCCCCAGACCTGAGAGCAGACAGGGTGGAGGTGTTGGTTTGCTCCTTTCACCAAAATGAGCTTTCCAGGTTATCCCCCCAGTACCCTCACTTATGTTTGCTTACTTCGAAGTCCACACCGTTAGACTCTTCAAACCCTTCTACCGGCGAGTGGCAGTTTAGTATCGCCCCCCAGGCTCCTCCCATTAGTTTCTGGATCACTTTGCCACCTGGCTTCCACACTTCCTATCCTGTGATATTCCCACTCTCATCATGGGGGATTTTAACATACCCATTGATAAGCCGCTTTCCCCATCTGTCTCTCATCTTCTTTCTCTAACCGCCTCATTCGGCCTCACACAGCTTACTAACTCTCCTACGCATGAAGACGGGAATACTCTGGACTTGGTCTTCTCACGACTCTGCTCGCTGCATGACTTTACTAACCCCCCTCTACCAATCTCTGACCACAACCTTCTTTCCTTCTCTGTCAAGAACGGTCTCCTCACCCGGGACACCCCACGCTTACCATACACACAGAAATCTACGTGCGATTAATACCGAGCAGCTTATGAACAATCTACAGTCATCTTTAGCTCCCATCCTCTCCCTCTCCTCTCCAGACTCAGCATTGTCACACTATAACACCACATTGCAGAGTGCCCTGGATGAAGCAGCACCTTCTACACGCAGAATGACCCAGCATAGAATGCAGCCCTGACACACGATGCAAACACGTTTTCTCCAGCGCTGCTAAAGGTGTGCTGAGCGTCTGTGGAGAAAATGACTTTCAGCAGAAGACTTCATCCACTATAAGTTCATGCTCAAAACTTATAACTCTGCTCTCTATCTGGTAAACAAATCTACTTTACCACTCTCATCACATCTCTAGCCAACAATCCTAAACGACTCTTTGAAACTTTCCACTCCCTCCTGAGCCCTACAGAACAGACCCCCGTCACCAACCTAAGTGCTGACGATCTGGCCACTTATTTACTACAAAAAAATCAATCATATCCGTCAAGACATTTTTGCACAATCCCATCTGAGTCTGGATTCCATTCCCTCCCGCACCTTAAGTTCACTTTCCATCTTTGAGCCGGTCACAGAAGAAGAAGTGACCAGACTCCTCGCTTCTTCTCGCCCTACAACCTGACCCTATTCCCTCACATCTCCTTCAGTCTCTTTCCCCAGCTGTCACTTCCCACCTAACTAAAATATTTAACCTCGCTCTTTCTTCGCGTATCCCCTCTTCATTCAAACATGCCATCATAATCCCTTTACTTAAAAAGCCATCCCTGGACCAGAACTGCACTGCTAACTACAGACCGGTCTCTAATCTTCCATTCATCTCTAAACTCCTGGAACGCCTGGTCCACTCCTGTCTAATCTGCTATCTCTCAGATAACTCTCTTCTCGACCCTTTACAATCTGGTTTCCACTCCTCACACGCTACTGAAACTTCCCTCACTAAAGTCTCTAATGATCTACTAACAGCTAAATCTAATGGTCACTACTCCCTGCTGATTCTTCTGGATCTCTCTGCCACTTTTGACACTGGGGATCACCAGCTCCTCCTCACTATGCTCCGCACTATTGGCCTCAAGGACACTGCTCTCTCCTGGTTCTCCTCCTATCTCTCTGACCGCTCCTTCACTGTATCTTTTGCAGGCTCTTCTTCCTCTAATCTTCCCCTTACTATTGGGGTTCCACAAGGATCAGTCCTAGGTCCCCTCCTCTTCTCTCTCTACACTGCCCCTATTGCACAAACCATCAGCAGATTTGGTTTCCAGTATCATCTCTATGCTGATGACACCCAACTATACACCTCTTCACCAGACATCACCCCCACTCCAATACAAAATACCAAGGATTGTCTGTCCGCTGTCTCTAACATCATGTCCTCCCTCTATCTGAAACTGAATCTCTCCAAAACTGAACTCCTTGTTTTTCCTCCCTCTCCTAACCTACCTATACCTGACTTTTCAATTTCCTTGGGTGGTGCCACCATAACTCCCAAGCAGCACGCCCGCTGTCTTGGGGTCATATTTGACACTAACCTTTCCTTTACTCCCTATATCCGATCACTCACTCGCTCATGTCACCTGCACCTTAAAAACATCTCCAGAATCCGACCTTTTCTCACCTTTGATACTGCAAAAACTCTTACTGACGCTCTTATTCACTCTCTTCTGGACTACTGCAACTCTCTTCTAGTCGGTCTCCCTCTAAACAACTCTTTCCTCTCCAATCCATTCTGAATGTGGCATCCAGGGACGTATTTCTATCCAGCCGCTTCATCGACGCCTCTACCCTGTGCCAGTCATTGCACTGGTTACCCATTCACCACAGAATACAATACAAACTCATTTCTCTCACCCACAAAGCTCTCCACAGCCCTATATCTCATCCCTCATTTCTGTCTATCGACCCTCCAGTGCCCTCCGTTCTGCAACTAATCTAAAACTAATATCCTCCTTAATCCGAACCTCACACCTCCGTCTCCAAGACTTCTCTCGTGCCGCGCCAGTTTTCTGGAATGCTGCCCCAAATGGTCCGACTGATTTCTAACCCCCACGTCTTCAAATGTGCTTTAAAAACACATCTGTTTAGACAAGCCTATCACCTCAACTCCTGATATCTGCCATGTATGAGGACCTCCCCATAACCGGTGGGTTCTGTCTGTTTTACACAGTGAACACTTTCTGGTAGCTGCTGTGATTGGAGGGAGCTCTGATCGCAGCAGTTTAAAGGGGTATTCCCATCTCCAATCTCCTATCCCAATATGTAGTAGGTGTAATAATAATAATAATAATATTAGAAAATACCTCCAATTAGAAATGTAGTATAGTTCTTCTGATTAGCTATGTCTCTTTCCCCATGAGCAGAGCATTGCAGTAGTTAAGGAGTCCATGGAAATACTCCTTTACCCCTTAGATACCATGATGAACAATAGACTGGAGGTGCGGAGGAGAGATTTCTGCCCATTAGCCTCCTCAGCGCGATCCCAGGAATGACAGCTGGAGGCAGGGTGATAGTGGCTTAATTTGGAAGTGGTGGGTTCCAGCTGATTTACACAGCACACACTTACTGGTAATTGCAGTGATTGGAGGGAGACCTGATGGCAGAGGTTTAACACCTTAGACGCCATGGTCACTATGGAATCTAAATGGATAGACGACAGGAGAGGGGGGAGACCTCTGCCCATTGGTTCCCCGCAACGTGCGGTCAGGAATCCAATGGGATGTTTAATGGCAGTGGCCCAATTTGGACCTTTGCTATGGGGCACCACCTGGATTGCTATGTATGCCCCTGGTGTTCCTAAGGAGCCCATGTGGAGGAGATGTTATTTTATACTCTTCTGAGCACTTAAATGGCCACAAGAAGAGAAATCCAGGGACAAATTACTGGTGAGCATGGGTGGTCCCTGCATGGACACTAATGCGTAACCCTTCACCTGGACTAGGAGCGATCTGTTCCCTCAAGTTCTAGGACAGAAATGGCTTTTCTGTGCTGATCGGAGCGGAGCGTGGACCATTCACAATATACTATTTGTCATCACTTTTCTTACCTTATATATGATTAGGTCGTGAACGCCGTCCCTCAGCGTAGTCCCATCTTGGTTCATCAACCGGACAAATGCCACTCCAAACACTTTCTCCGACTTGTCCCGAGCTGGTAAAAAGCAAAGAAAGCAAACATGGTTTCTACCTCCTAGACACCAGAAAGGTTTAGGATCGTCTGGAAGTTTTTCATACAGCGCCTTGAAAAAGTCTTCATATCCCGTGAACTTTTCAACATTTTTTCACGTTAAACCCACAAACCTAAATGTATCTTATTGGGCAAGTCTTTTGCAGCCTCTAACAGGTTTTCCTCCCGGATCGCCCTTTATTTAACTCCATCCACCTCCCCATCAACTCTGACCAGCTTCCCCGCCCCTGCTGAAGAAAAGCCTCCCCACAGCATCATGCTGCCACTACCATGTTTGACAGTAATTAATGTTTAATGAAGACCAGACACTATATCAGCACGACTGTGGCCACGGATACAGAAAATGGACTAGTAAGACTCACATTCCTGAGAGGAGCGGTGCCGGAAGTTGAATCGTAGATGGCAGTGACTGACTTCTTCGATGGGTATAGAGACCTAGAGACAGAAGAGAAGAACAATGAGAAAAAGGTACAATCAAAATCAAAATCTAACTTAAAAGGTTCTGAATGATGTAGAAACCCCCCCCCCCCCCCACAGTATATGTCCTATGGACATCACAGAGGTGGTCAACCCTGCTGGAGACCCCTCTCTAAGAGCCAACAAGACTCCTGTTATGGCAGGTTTGAGTCTTCCATATATTAGATGACATTTATTCCTAAATCTTCCCCCGTCACCTGTGATTGATATAATTGAACAGTGGAAAAACATGTAGCAACTCAGCCACGAAGTGGATACCCCATAACGTTACAAAGTGGGGTCACCGAGTGCTGAGGAGCAGAAAAGTCACCACCGCTCTACTGACCCCATAACTGCAGAGTCCGGACCTCCTCTGGTATTAACATCAGTACAAACACTGCTTCCCCGCCGGGAGCTTCATGGCAGAGCAGCTGCATGCAGCCTTACATCACCAAGCACAAAGCAGAGCGGTGTAAAGCCACCATCACTGGACTCTGGAGGAAACGTGTTCTGTGCAGTGACTGTTCGCTCTTCTCCATCTGGTGAGTGATGGACGAGTCTGGGGTTGGTGAAGGAGAACGTTACCCCCTGACTGCATAATGCCAGCTGTAACTTTTAGTGGAGGAGGGATAATGTTATGGGGGTGTTTTTCAGGGGTTGGCCTTGGCCCTTAGTTTCAGTGAAGGTAAATCTTAATTCTTGACCGTAACAAGACATTGTGGACAACTGCAGCTTCCGAATTTGTGGAAACAGTTTGGGGAAGGCGTCTTTCTGTTCCCCATGACTGTGCCCAGTGCACAAGATCTATACAGACATGGAGGGGGGAGTTTGTGATGAACGACAATGGAGATTGTGAGCACGGCCTCTCCTCCAACATCAGGGTCTGACCTCACAAATGCTCTTCTGGATGAAGGGGCGAAAATTCCCACAAGCACCTCCAAAATCTTATAGAAAGTCTTCTCAGAAGAGCGGGAGCTGTTACAACTGCAAAGGGGGAACCGATTCCATATAATTGCTGATGGATTTATAATAGAAGGTCATAAAAGCTCCTGTGGGTGTAATGTGGAGGGGGCACATCATTTACAATAAATGGATAAAAGTAATAAATATAGAGAACAGCAAGTAAAAGGACTAAATAAAAATAAAAAAATTATAAATTAAGGAAAAATAATAAAGTATTGAAAAAAAAAAAAAAAGAATCAGTCCCCCCCCCCCATAAAAATGAGCAATATTAGGCATTCTTGGGGACATATCACATTTTAGGAGATCTCAGGTGTTGGCAAGAAGAATGTACAACAATAATCCCCCCTCGCAAGCAATTCTGTTATACCCTAAAATCAGCTTCTGTGGCTTTATTACAGAATTTCTGCACTTAGGCCGTTATCCTCCATGCACGCCGGCTGCGGAGTTTTTGTTCTTTGCGTTATAGCAGCAGAATCCACACATGTGAGATAGAGAAAAAATCAGGGTGGGTCCTTAATGGGTTAAAGAATTTTTGTTATACTACATACATTGGGTAAAGTGTATAGGAGAAAAGGCTGGAGCTGTCCTAAGGAGTGAATAGACGCCCTATGACATCCTTGATTCTACACTTTTATTCTATGCCAGCTGTCTGGGAGTAGAAGCGCCCGCTGACATAACCAGAGCCACTCCTATAAATGAGGCGGCGGGGCATGCGGAAAATTAGACACAAATGTCATTGTAAAACTTGTAGACCAGACACTACTGCATTCACTATGCGGAAGGACGAGACCTTCTTCTGGTCCTCCACCCAGAGATGGAGTGATCGTGGTGGGACGAAACCTCCTTCTGGTCCTCCATCCAGAGATGGAGTGATTGGGGTGAGACAAAGTGATCGGGTTGGGACGAGACCATCTTCTGGTCCTCCACCCAGAGATGGAGTGATCGGGGTGGGACGAGACCTTCTTCTGGTCCTCCACCCAGAGATGGAGTGATCGTGGTGGGACGAAACCTCCTTCTGGTCCTCCATCCAGAGTTGGAGTGATTGGGGTGAGACAAAGTGATCGGGTTGGGACGAGACCATCTTATGGTCCTCCACCCAGAGATGGAGTGATCGGGGTGGGACGAGACCTTCTTCTGGTCCTCCACCCAGAGATGGAGTGATTGTGGTGGGACGAAACATCCTTCTGGTCCTCCATCCAGAGATGGAGTGATTGGGGTGAGACAAAGTGATCGGGTTGGGACGAGACCATCTTCTGGTCCTCCACCCAGAGATGGAGTGATCGGGGTGGGACGAGACCTTCTTCTGGTTCTCCACCCAGAGATGGAGTGATCGTGGTGGGACGAAACCTCCTTCTGGTCCTCCATCCAGAGTTGGAGTGATTGGGGTGAGACAAAGTGATCGGGTTGGGACGAGACCATCTTCTGGTCCTCCACCCAGAGATGGTGTGATCAGGGTAGGACGAGACCTTCTTCTGGTCCTCCACCCAGAGATGGTGTGATCGGGGTAGGACGAGACCTTCTTCTGGTCTTCCACCCAGAGATGGCGTGATATGCTGTCCACTGTCTCTCATCTGCTTGTGCTATCAGGAATATTATCATACTTGGGGTTGGGTTTATTTGGAGAGATTGACAGTGGCATTTAACAGGTTAACAATCGCGGGCGGACTAGCGCTCCGCCCGCGATTGTTAGCAGCAGGTCCTAGCTGTAATACACAGCCATCACTGCCAGGTATGGGGCAGGCTCGTTGCGTGGGGCCGCTCCATACACCCGCAAGTCGTACATGTATGGCGGATGTCCTGAAGGGGTTAACAACAACCAGGGACCAAGCCGCACAGGCGGGTCCCCGGCAGCTTTTCTCCGCCCGCTGCCCTTGGAGTAACAAGTCACTTCTCTGTGTGCGGGACACCAGCTGATTGGTCAGCGTCATACAGGTCGAAGAAGTACACGCCTCCAGTGAAAACTCTCTGTTAACACCCTCATGGACTTAACTAATGTTAACTCATTACATGCCAAATATTTAATTTCTAATATCTACACAACTGAGAAGCAAAATGAAAAAAAAAAAAAAAAACATTTTATTCTGCTCTGCAGCCACCATTACACAGTGTGTCCATTTTGACATTAAACATTTGGTGAAATAGGAAATTAACATCACAATATTTTATACTTGAACACAGGATCCATTGATTACATTGATAATGATCTGCACTTAGTATGCAGTGCAGAGCATTAGTAACCCTGTGAGTTATACCGATAAGCAGCCCCAGACACGGGGTCTATTAGACTTTGGCCCAGAGACCACTTTAGGCCAGTTTGCCATAGATACAATCAGCTTCTGGAGATCACTCTGCGGGGAGCTGATGGAGTGACAGATGGAGCAATCTACCTTTGTCACACTCTTTACATGCCTTGGTCGCTATTGACTGTGGCATGTAAAGACTTAATAATTGAGCTCTGCAGACCTTGAAAGCTCTTAGTCCGTTTACTACATCTCGCAGTAGCCTCAAGATCATAATCTCATGGGGAATAAGCAAACCACTTTTAAGCATGGGCCAATACTGTGGTCAAGTTCTTGGGGATGTACCCTGGGGACACAGACATAAGAGGGCCCCTGTGCAAGAACAAGATATGGGTCCTTTGTAGTCCAATAGCTCATCAATGCACAATTCCACATAATATGGAGGTGGAAATGGGCCCCCTTACCGCTTGGGCCCCAGGTGGCACCAATGATATGTCCGCCATATCATACATTTCTCGGAGGAATAAGAGTTCTCAGAAAAGATTTTTCAACATTATTCCATGGTGTAAGTAAAAAGGAGAAGTCAGGAGAGCCGATAGATGACTAACCTTGACCGTCTCGTACCAGCTTGGCTGCTTGACTTGATAGTAAACCACAGATTTATACTCAGGTAGTCCGTCCTGTCCAGCTCCAGGAATGATGGCTTTCTAAAAAGAATGCAGAGCCTTTAGAGTCCCCTCTTGGCACCAGGAGAAAATGCTGATTGTGCACAGCCCATTCTGTACCTCCAGTAAATTACCATCCTGGTCATGGACAGAGATTGTCACCTCTACATTTTTCTGAGTTTTCTTTTTGCCCTTGTCAAACTCCCCCTGGATCAGAGTGATATAAATGTCGTTTCGAACATCTCCTAAAAAAGATCAGAATGGAGAAACGTGTTATGGACCAGAGTTATGATAAAGTATGGGCGAATGCACTAATATGTACCGGGCAGGATGATCTCTGGGAAACCCATCTTCCGGGCAACCGCAGTAGATCTGTCCACCAGATGAGAATATTCCTTCTGTACTTGATTCAAGTCTCCGGGAAGAAGCTTCAGAGAAATCCAGAGTCCTACGACCAATGAAACAAGGACGAAAAAGGTCTACTGAGAACGACACAGCATATCCCTGATTCTATCTACATAGGTTGCCCCCAAGAATCCTGAAAGCCCTTATGTCTAGAACAATCTGGAGGAGTTTCTGGAAAAATATCCACTGATTTGGATTTGTGAAAGGTCCTTGCTCAATCCCATTACAGTTACATCAGATGAAAGTTGGCCAAAGCCGTCCACCATTTAGAGAATATGGTGGCATCTGGTTATTCCTCAAAGAATCAGGCATATTGAATTCTGATATGCTTAATCCTTAATTCTAAAGGGAGATAAGCTGTGTACGTGTATACTGGTGGATCAGTGGAGAATAGCTGTTGGATAGGTAGACATTTCAGAAAATGTCGACAATTTGGAACATAAATATATACATTTTGGAAATTTCTTTCCGGGATGTTGTTTCTGCTTTTCATCTTATCTTTATAACCAGACCATGCTTAGACGGCCCATGTCTATTTGTGCCCAACCCTTCTAAATAACTGCATAAAGGAAAAAAAAATCTTCAAGACGATGGCACAAACTCCATAGGAAGTTGGAGTAATGACCCTTTCAAAGGTGGGCACTCGAAGGGGTATTCCCATCTCCAAGATCCTATCCCAATATGTAATAGGTGTAATAATAATAATATTAGCAAATCCCTCCAATTAGGGACCACTAACAACTAACTGTCACTACCAACTGTCCAACCATGGATATCTAAGCTACTGCAATGCCCTGCACATGGGGTAAGAGACATAGCGAATCAGAAGAACTATACTACATTTCTAATTGGAGGTATTATTATTATTACACCTACTACATAGGATCTTGGAGATGGGAATACCACTTTGAGGAACGGTTTTACAGCATTTTGATTGGTTCACACTGGCCTGTAGGAGAGTCCATACCCTGCCCCTTGTGGCTGACTTCCTTGGCTGCGATCACCTTGTTGTAAATGGTGGTTAGTGGTTCATTCTCTGCCAATACCCGGGAGCTGCTCAGAGGAGACATGATGAGCGGCCGCTGACTGATATAATTCTCCTTGGCCATCCTGGTAAGAAACATGTCTACATATAACCGGCCTTTAGATAGTACAATTTGTGTTTTAATAGGCAGGTAACTTACGGGTGATAAGGGACAAAATGTTGCTTCTCCTCGTCATCTACTTTTCCGTGGATCACGTCGGAGATATCCATTACTGGCAAATAAAAGGAGGAAGATGGGATATAATTTATGTCCAGACCCCAGAAATTAAGCCCTATTAAACCATAACTACTCTCACCAATGAGTTCAGGGTCCAAAAACCTTAATGGGGTTACATCCTATAAACAACACATATCACCTATCCATGATCACTGGGCGTCCTCTTAGTTGGAACCAACACAAATCATAAGACTGGGTGAGTGGAGCACTAGTAAGCATGTGCGACCATTTACAGCCTATAGGAGTGATGTTCACTACTGTTCCATTCTCCCTGTTCTTTGGGATCAGTGGGGGTCTCGGCAGTCAGACCCCACTAAGATTTATCATCTATCATGTGGATAATGTGACCACCTGTCACGGGTGTATCAAGTGTGACAGACAGTCACTCTGGATCCGGCTGTAGAAGGTCACTGCGCTTGGCATTGCAGAAGCCTTCTTGATCCTTTTATCTCTGTAGTGTAGTGATATCCTTCTCCCTTTAGGACCCAGCAGCAACCTCCACCTTCTGCTGCTAATTGAAACACCCTTGCTTGGTAGTTAAAAACTCTGTGTCTCCAGAGAGTCGCCAGTGATAGATCTATTTTCCTCTGTCCATGCATGGAGAGCTAGTAGTCAGGTAGTTTCTTCTTGGACTTCCCTTGTATGACAGTTGGCATTATCGCTCTGGTGTCTTCTCAAACTAAGTGTATCCCCTTTGTTTGTTTACCTTGTTGTCTTTAGTTACAGTGGGGCCTGACTAGTGTTCACCCCGTCCTCTCCCTACCTGGGGCCTAGCTCTAGGGATATTCAGGGATTAGGTTTCCTGCTCGGCGATAGGTGCGGAACCTACTTAGGGACGATAGGGTAGTCAGGGTGATATTCGATCTGCCTAGGAGTCTCCATTCCCCCTTTTCCTAGTTGTTGGGCTCCCTTCCCCCTCTTCCCGTCGTTGTACACTTGTTCCTTCACTCACCTTGCCTGATACAACCCCTGTCGTTTCTCACAATTTTTGACAGGTCACAAGTTTTGGTTAGTGAAGTGGAGTCCTGGTGACAAGACCCCTACCGGTTGCTGAAATTAATAGTCAGTTGACATTTCTTTCACAATCACTTCACAGATATGGGCAAATTTGGGAGCTTTTTTTTTTTTTTTTTTTTTTTACTGAAAGTGTAATTGTTATTATAATTTGTATTTCATAAAACAATATTACATATGAAAATAAGAAACTTTGTAATAGATCTTAATCACAGAAATCTGAATCTTTCTCCTCCTGGATTGATCTTTCACTTTAAATTCATGGGCAAAAATCTGTATTCAGTGAAGACAGATTTCCCCATTAGGAAATAGGAGATGAGAGTTGGTGCTCATAAGATTCTATGGAGAGGGGAGGAGCTAGAGGCACAGACATTCTATGGAAAGGCCAGCTACAGCTCTCCACAGAACTTTATAAGCACCAACTGTCATCTCCTATTTCGGTAATGGGAAAATCTGTATTCATTGCAGACAGATTTTACCTGTGAATTGGGAGTGAATGATCAGTCCTGCAGGAGAAAGAAGCAGATTTCTTTGATACATTACAAAGCTTCTTATTTTCACATGTTCTATTGATTTGTGAAATAAAGATTAAAACACGTGTATTTTTGGCTAAAAATTATTTTTTTTGTAATTGGATTTCATTACAAATTTTGCCTTCTGTAGCCTTTGTGTTGTGCAGTCTGTTGCTGGCTGCAAAATGAGATTACTGAGAATTTACCAGTGAGCTTGCTCTGACAGGAGAGTTTATAACTTTTATCTTCTGAGCTCCTCTGTGTTGTTTTCTGACCACAAAAGTTTGGTGAAACTTACAGGTGTTCATAAATCAACACAGAGGAGCTCAAAAGAAGGAAGATAGTTATAAACTCTCCGGTCAGAATGAGCTCACCAGCAGAGTCTCAGTGAACTCATTTTTCAGAGGCTATAGAAACCAAACGGTTCAAAATTTACACTGAAATCCAATAGCAAAAGTGATTTTTAG
Source organism: Phyllobates terribilis (assembly GCF_046119375.1). Taxonomy (NCBI): domain Eukaryota; kingdom Metazoa; phylum Chordata; class Amphibia; order Anura; family Dendrobatidae; genus Phyllobates; species Phyllobates terribilis. The sequence goes on from NW_027362771.1 coordinate 559,824,248, forward strand.
CCCATGCATTTAAAGGCTTATTCCCATCTAAATAGATGAATATTTTTCCGATAATGATTGTAAAACACAAAAAACTTTTGCAACTTACTGCTTGTTAAAATTTCCAGCCGTTCTTGAGGTAATAACACTTTTCTTTTGTGCTTGTTGCCTAGGAGAACGACCACCACTGCTGTTCCGCTTGTAAACAAACAGTGCACTAAAACTGGCCGGGATTAGGAGGTAATTGCACGCTTCAAAACAGAGCTTACAAGCTCAATAGAGAAGAGCTTATAAGCACTGCACATGTTATGTTGTCTACCAGCGGTGGTCGGTCTCCAAGGTAATGAGTGGTAAACAAAAGAAAAATGTCAATATCTCAGGACCGGATGAAAATTTTAATAAGCAGTAAATTGAAAAATTACTTGTATTTACAAGTATTATCTGACGATACCCAGTCTGGAAGATGAAAATAACCCCTTTAAGTAAAAAAAAAAAAAAGTTGTCCCAAAGATGTATATATCCAGTAAATACGTATCAGTCAGTTTACCTGCAACACCAAAGGGCCGTCTCAAGCCAAACGTATGCTTCTTCCCATCCTTCATTTCCATGCGTCCAACCCGTACGATCTGACACACAAGACTGATCCGAGGACGGATTAAATCCAGACTGCTAAGGTCCTGAAGAGGAGAGAGGTCAAAACTAGAATGAAAAACAAAACGGATCTGGTTCAAGATCAGCAGGGAAAGCAGAAGAGGGAGAAACTAGTGAACAACATGGAAGGAGCTCGATAAAGGGTCAATAATTCAGGGGAGGAATACCTTGGAATTCATGTCTGATGGAAAGTCTGTTCAAGACGACAAAAGAAATTAGGAAAACTAAGGCTGGTTTTCCGAAGAAAGTCAAGATGGGGAGACACCGCGTGTAAGACAATCCACCCCAGAAGATGGTCAATGTGTAACCTGGTGGAGGACTCAACCTGACCATGTAAACATGGCTGTAAGCTTTAGCCGAGTGTACATGTGTTCTCAAAAGCAGTGAACTGTCAGAAATCTCCAGTTGAAACGAGAAAAGTAATGATTGGGCATGCTAAAATTCAATATGCCCAACCACACCCCGCCTCCCTTCCTAGCATCTGCCCAAAGAAACTTGGCGAAACATCTAATACTCATTAGATGGTCAGGACTGAAGAACCTCAGTCAAGTGTGTAGGCCACCTTTAGGATGTAGAGTAATAAAGTTCACTCTTGATAAAGGTAGAACATGGAAGACAAAGGAATCAGACTGGTGGTGAACTGAGAAAAAAAAAAAAAGGATAAATACCCCTGTAAGGATAAAATAATAGATTACATATAAATAAGTTAATGTCCAAATTTAATAGTGATCACTATGAACAATTAGGAAAGTATTGGGCATGTTCGCTCTTCAATATGCCCAGTACTTATTTGGAGATGCTGCTTATCGCTCCCCTCTTGTGGAAAGGAGGTTAAAAAAAGAAGAGAAATGAGGTCATCATCAGCAAATGCAGGAATTGGTTAAATCTCTGCCACGGACAATAAAGACAGATAGGGTCAATAATGAGAGCCACTATTAATGATGGCCGGACCAAACTCTCCTCCATCCAGGGATCCCCACTTTGGAAGTTGGTTGGGCCCATTAATTACAAACGATATACAAAAAAGAGAAGGTTAGAAGGATCATATCTTGGATCTCTTCATACCTAACAGACCGGACATTCAGTGTCTCCCACTCACACACCACCTCTTCATCTCATCCCCCATCTGTCGGTGTCCCCCAAGGTTCAGTCCTAGGACCCCTGCTCTTCCCCATCTACACCTTTGGCCTCGGACAACTCAGAGTCTCACGGCTTTCAGTATCACCTCTATGCTGACGACACACAGATCTACCTCTCTGGACCTGATATCTCCTCCCTACTAACCAGAATCCCACAATGTCTGACCGCTATCTCATCCTTCTTATCTGCTAGATTTCTAAAACTTAACATGGATAAAACTGAATTCATCATATTTCCACCATCTCACTCAGCCCCCACATCTGACCTATCCATCATAGTGAATGGCTGCCCACTCTCCCCAGTCCATCAAGCTCGCAGCCTTGGGGTAACCCTGGACTCTGATCTCTCCTTCACACCACATATCTAAGCCCTTTCCACTTCCTGCCGACTCCAACTCAAAAATATCTCCCGGATCCGCACATTTCTCAGCCACAAATCTGCAAAAACACTAGTGCACGCCCTCATCATCTCCCGCTTCGACTACTGCAACCTCCTGCTCTGTGGCCTCCCCTCTAACACTCTCACAACCCTCCAATCTATCCAAAACTCTGCTGCTCGACTAATCCACCTGTTCCCCCCACTATTCCCGGCCTCTCCTCTCTGTAAAGGCCCCGTCACACTTAGCGACGCTGCAACGATCCCGACAACGATATGACCTGTCAGGGATCGTTGCTGCATCGCTATGTGGTCACTGGTGAGCTGTCAAACAGGCAGGCTCACCAACGATCAGGGGAGCAGCGACGTCGTGGAAAGAATCTTTCCACGATGTCCTGCTCCTGGTTACCAGCCTGCTGCTGAAGCAGGAGCAGGCTGGTAACCATGGTAAACATCGGGTTACTAGGGGCACACGCGCACCTAGTAACCCGTTGTTTATCATGGTTACCACTCTGCTACAGTGAGCGGGAGGTTACCGGTCACTTTAGCAGGCTCGTAACCATGATAAACAACGGGTTACTAGGTGCGCGTGTGCCCCTAGTAACCCGATGTTTATCATGGTTACCAGCCCGATCGCTGCTCCCGCTGGTCACACACAGCGATGTGTGCTGACCAGCGGGAGGGCAACGACCAAAAAATGGTCCAGGACACTTTGCAGCGATCAGCGACCTCACAGCAGGGGCCTGATCGCTGCAAAGTGTCACACATAGCGACATCGCTGGTGAGGTCGCTGTTGAGTCACCAAAACCGTGACACAGCAGCGATCTCGCTAGCGATCTCGCTATGTGAGACGGGGGCTTAAATCCCTTCACTGGTTCCCCATTACCCAGAGACTCCAGTTCAAAACCCTAACCATGACATACAAAGCCATTCACAACCTGTCTCCTCCATACATCTGTGACCTAGTCTCCCGGTACTTACCTGCACATAACCACCTATCCTCACAAGATCTCCTTCTCTACTCCCCTCTTATCTCCTCTTCCCACAATCGCATACAAGATTTCTCCCGTGCTTCCCCCCTACTCTGGAACTCTCTACCCCAACATATCAGACTCTCGCCTACCGTGGAAACCTTCAAAAGGAACCTGAAGACCCACCTCTTCTGACAAGCCTACAACCTGCAGTTACCACCGCTCCACCATACTGCTGCACGACCAGCTCTACCCTCACCTACTGTATCCTCACCCATCCCTTGTAGACTGTGAGCCCTAGCGGGCAGGGTCCTCTCTCCTCTATCAGTCGCTGACTCGGTTTGTTCAAGATTATTGCAAGTGTTTCTGCTATGTATACCCCTTTTTCACATGTAAAGCGCCATGGAATAAATGGCGCTATAATAATAAATAATAATACAATCATAGAAAATTAAGGAAGAGTTGGGGTAACACTCACTGTAAACACTGCCTGCAGGTTGTTTAGCTTCTCGATTTCCTTTGGCATACCTGAACTGCTCCAGCGGACCAAGTAATTCTCACTGCAAGCACAGAAATCAGGTACAGAATCGGCACAAACCCTTTTTTCTGGGGGTAGGAGAGTAAGATATTTGCATTTATTTAACCTCATTTATGGCATCGGCCTTACCTGATGAAGTGGGAGCTGTCCGGGTCATAGAGACACATTAGTAATTCGGCATCCTCCCCCATGTTACACACAAAGTTCTTCAGGTTGACATACAGGCTGTACGTGTGAGCCAAATGCAGCATGGCTGGACTACGACAATCCAGGGGCTGCAGCTGGGACTGAGAGGGAAAAGCAAAAAACAGAAAGCAGTTCATATATTTAGGCAGATCCCCAGGTTTATATGGGTGAGAATTTGCATTATTTTTCAGTGCTATTAGAGGGTTCATATAAAATACTACAGTATTGTAATTGTTTTAGCATATACCATATATGTGTACATATATATATATATATATATATATATACATACACACACACATACACACACACAGTACAGACCAAAAGTTTGGACACACCTTCTCATTTAAAGAATTTTCTGTATTTTCATGAAAATTGTACATTCACACTGAAGGCATCAAAACTATGAATTAACACATGTGGAATTATATACTTAACAAAAAAGTGTGAAACAACTGAAAATACAGTTAGGTCCATATATATTTGGACAGAGACAACATTTTTCTAATTTTGGTTCTAGATATTACCACAATGAATTTTAAACAAAACAATTCAGATGCAGTTGAAGTTCAGACTTTCAGCTTTCATTTGAGGGTATCCACATTAAAATTGGATGAAGGGTTTAGGAGTTTCAGCTCCTTAACATGTGCCACCCTGTTTTTAAAGTGACCAAAAGTAATTGGACAGATTAAATAATTGTAAATAAAATGTTCATTTCTAGTACTTGGTTGAAAACCCTTTGTTGGCATTGACTGCCTGAAGTCTTGAACTCATGGACATCACCAGACGCTGTGTTTCCTCCTTTTTGATGCTCTGCCAGGCCTTCACTGCGGTGGTTTTCAGTTGCTGTTTGTTTGTGGGCCTTTCTGTCTGAAGTTTAGTCTTTAACAAGTGAAATGCATGCTCAATTGGGTTGAAATCAGGTGACTGACTTGGCCATTCAAGAATATTCCACTTCTTTGCTTTAATAAACTCCTGGGTTGCTTTGGCTTTATGTTTTGGGTCATTGTCCATCTATAGTATGAAACGACGACCAATCAGTTTGGCTGCATTTGGCTGGATCTGAGCACACAGTATGGCTCTGAATACATCAGAATTCATTCGGCTGCTTCTGTCCTGTGTCACATCATCAATAAACACTAGTGACCCAGTGCCACTGGCAGCCATGCATGCCCAAGCGATCACACTGCCTCTGCCGTGTTTTATAGATGATGTGGTATGCTTTGGATCATGAGCTGTACCACGCCTTCGCCATACTTTTCTCTTTCCATCATTCTGGTAGAGGTTTGATCTTGGTTTCATCTGTCCAAAGAATGTTCTTCCAGATCTGTGCTGGCTTTTTTAGATGTTTTTTAGCAAAGTCCAGTCTAGCCTTTTTATTCTTGATTCTTATGAGTGGCTTGCACCGTGCAGTGAACCCTCTGTATTTACTTTCATGCAGTCTTCTTTTTATGGTAGATTTGGATATTGATACTCCTACCTCCTGGAGAGTGTTGTTCACTTGGTTGGCTGTTGTGAAGGGGTTTCATTTCACCATGGAGATTATTCTGCGATCATTCACCACTGTTGTCTTCCGTGGGCGCCCAGGTCTTTTTGCATTGACGAGTTCACCAGTGCTTTCTTTCTTTCTCAGGATGTACCAAACTGTAGATTTTGACACTCCTAATATTGTAGCAATTTCTCGGATGGGTTTTTTCTGTTTTTGCAGCTTAAGGATGGCTTGTTTCACCTGCATGGAGAGCTCCTGTGACCGCATGTTTACTTCACAGCAAAACCTTCCAAATGCAAGCACCACACCTCAAATCAACTCCAGGCCTTTTATCTGCTTAATTGAGAATGACATAACGAAGGGATTGCCCACACCTGCCCATGAAATAGCCTTGGAGTCAATTGTCCAATTACTTTTGGTCCCTTTAAAAACAGGGTGGCACATGTTAGGGAGCTGAAACTCCTAAACCCTTCATCCAATTTCAATGTGGATACCCTCAAATGAAAGCTGAAAGTCTGAACTTCAACTGCATCTGAATTGTTTTGTTTAAAATTCATTGTGGTAATGTCTAGAACCAAAATTAGAAAAATGTTGTCTCTGTCCAAATATATATGGACCTAACTGTATGTCTTATATTCTAGGTTCTTCAAAGTAGCCACCTTTTGCTTTGATGACTGCTTTGCACACTCTTGGCATTCTCTTGATGAGGTTCAAGAGGTAGTCACCGGAAATGGTTTTCACTTCACAGGTGTGCCCTGTCAGGTTTAATAAGTGGGATTTCTTGCCTTATAAATGGGGTTGGGACCATCAGTTGTGTTGTGCAGAAGTCTGGTGGATACACAGCGGATAGTCCAACTGAATAGACTGTTAGAATTTGTATTATGGCAAGAAAAAAGCAGCTAAGTAAAGAAAAATGAGTGGCCATCATTACTTTAAGAAATGAAGGTCAGTCAGTGCAAAAAATTGGGAAAACTTTGAAAGTGTCCCCAAGTGCAGTTGCAAAAACCATCAAGCGCTACAAAGAAACTGGCTCACATGAGGACCGCCCCAGGAAAGGAAGACCAAGAGTTACCTCTGCTTCTGAGGATAAGTTTATCCGAGTCACCAGCCTCAGAAATCGCAGGTTAACAGCAGCTCAGATTAGAGACCAGGTTAATGCCACACAGAGTTCTAGCAGCAGACACATCTCTACAACTGTTAAGAGGAGACTTTGTGGCCTTCATGGTAAAATAGCTGCTAGGAAACCAGTGCTAAGGACAGGCAACAAGCAGAAGAGACTTGTTTGGGCTAAAGAACACAAGGAATGGACATTAGACTAGTGGAAATCTGAGCTTTGGTCTGATGAGTCCAAATTTGAGA